>NC_057810.1:330633179-330642451 GCF_018294505.1 Triticum aestivum
ACGCCGCCGCCGCCGACCCCGCCGGACGCTGCCGCCGTCGATCCCGCCGCCTGAGGTTCGCCGCACCTCAAAATCCGTGCCGCCAGTTTTTTTCAAAAACCGATCGATTTTCTTTGGTTTTTGTCGGTTTTTTTAGTTTCGGTTTATTTTTTTTAGATCGGTTTTCTTTTTCTCGGTTCGGTTAAATAGCGAGCGTTTGCTCATTCGTTCATTTCAATGAACGTATTCATCAGATTAGATTTAGTTAATGAACGTTCGTTCGTTAACCCGTTCGTCGTTTTTCTTTTTCTCGGATTTAATCTGCGATTTTTCTGATCGTGATTTCTGATCGTGATTTCTGATCCGATTTTCGTTTTAGTATAACTTTTCGCTCGTTTATCGGAATCAGGCGATTCAAGCGCCTGGAGTTTCGTCTCGAAACCCTCTTTCCGAATAACCAACTTAAACAAGTTTTTGCTTCTGTAAAATTTGACTTAGATTCAGATTAGTAAAACGGAGCTGTTTTCTTTCGCCGTTTGACTTCCGTTGTTTCGTTTGATTTGATTCTTTTTGCAAACCGGAGTTCTTAAGTTGAACTTTCTTGTTAGATCTTTTATTCGAGTTTCACCTGTGCATTAGATGAGTACTTATGGTATGCTTGTTTGTTTGTGTGCGATAGAATACCCGGAGTGCGCCGCCTGTTACTTCGAGTCTGTAGGTTTCGTGGATCATCAGCAAGGCAAGTAACACTTTGATCATACCTTTTCTACTACCCAGTTTTATGCATTAGATCAATCCTCAAACATTGCATGACTAGGATCTAATTAAATTGTGGATTTTGGGAAGTAGATGAGGTAGTACCTATTACCTGTTTTATTATCAAACCTTTGGGAGTTACTTCTACGTTTGCTTATTATGCCATGCTATGCTAGTAGACGTGGATTGGGTGAGAGTATCCATGAAAGATGTGAGTTTGTTAATTAATGGTTTATTTAAGGTGGCAACTTAAACACACATCTGGCTGGATTGAGGCACCTGGTTTCCAGGACTTGCCTGTTTTTCCTCAGACCGCCACCCAGGCTCAAAGGGATCATAAGATTGTTCATGCTAGAAACTTCCGTGTGCAGCCACATGCTACTATGGGCTCTAGCATAGTTGACTAAGTCATGTGAACTCTTACAGGGTAGACTAGCTGATGTAGGGGATGTAGGATGGTACGGTCTACCCTTTCCGTAAGGTGCTAGCGCTTCTGAAAGACTATGTCTCGGTCATCCGTTTCCAAACACCATGTAGTGCGAGAAACCAAACGGAGGAGATCGAGTCATGTGGGGAAAAGTGCGCAAACTTCTGCAGAGTGTAACAAACTAATCATGGTTAGCCGTGTCCCCGGTTATGGACATCTTGAGTATCTAGTACTTGGATATCATGTGAATCTCATCATGTTACTTTAATTAATATTGTTGGGTTGTTATTGAGTACTTTTAATTGGGATTGAGAATGCTGTCAACCATTCTCAATGTTTACAACCAGCATGATAGTTAAATAAATTTATTCCTTTGTAGTAGGGAAAAATTGGCTTTACGCAAAACTGTAACCATAGAGCTTTCCACCAGCCAAATATGCATGTAGTATAGCTTATTCCATCATATTTCTCTATGTGTTACATTGCCAGCATATTCCATGTGCTGACCCGTTTTCGGGCTGCAACGTTTCATGTTGCAGACTTTTCAGACGACGAGTAAGGTGCTTAGGTCGCGGTTCTATACTCAGTGATGCCGTTGGAGTTGATGGACTCGCTTATTCTTCCAAGCCTTCCGTTGTTATCGTATTTAGATGGCCTTAAGCCATATTTATTTTAATAAGATCTCTCTTGAGACATTCGATGTAATAAGTGTGTGATTGCTACTCTGTTATAAATCCTTCAAGTATTGTGTGGTGTCAGCATTACTGATCCAGGGATGACACCTGAGCACAGAGATCAGACTGTTCGAGGTCTGGTCGCTACATTAAACAAACCGTCATTACGCAGCGCCTCCCGTCTCCTCGACTTGCTCCTCCCATAGCCATAGGAACAAGCGCCGGTGCCGCCAGCCCTCACCACTACTTATGGAGCAACCCTTTAGCTGCCAAAACTAAAGGGCCATGAGAAATTATTTAGTTGTTGTCCAACCAAAGATGATTGGAAGTTTGCTAAGGAACTTAGTGATAGGCTAAAAAAATTCTATGATGTCACAGAGGCATTTTAGGGCACTAAATATGTCACTGCAAATCTGTTCTTTCCTAAAATACGTGGCATTCAGTTGGCAATACAGAAATGGGCTACTAGTGCTAATGAGATTGTGCAAAAGATGTCTGAGGGAATGAAACTGAAGTTTGACAAATATTGGAAAGATGTACATGGTCTGATGTCTGTTGCGACTGTTCTTGCTTCATATGCTGCAAGCTCTTTTTGGTTCTCTTTATGGAATGGAATATGCAGCTGTGAAAGTTGCTAAAATAAGGAACTCAATGGCTGAATTGTTGGATATATATCAAAAAGATGATGAGGCCACGACTACATCAAAGGTTGTTAGCACGGCTGTTGCACAAGTTGCTGGAATAGATGATGTAATGAAAATATTTGATAAATATATGTCCTCACAGCCTACAATTTGTACTTCTCAAGTCCGAACTGAATTAGACTTGTACTTGGGAGAGCAGCCTATCAACCGAATACCATACAAAGATATGGATATCATCAATTGGTGGAAGTTTGGAGGAGCAAAATATCCCACTTTGCAAAGAATTGCTCATGATATATTGCCTATCCCCGTGACATCAGTGGCATCAGAATCAGCCTTTAGTACTTGTGGCAGACTACTTAGTCCCCATCATAGCTGACTTACACCAAAAATCGCTGAAGCTCTTATGTGTATGCAAGCTTGGTCCCGTGCTGATATGATAGGTAATTAACCCTCATGAATTTTAATTGCTTATCTAATCTATATTACACTACAGTAATTGTTGTTGATTGTTCACGTACCTCTAAATATTTGCATTAGGGGACAACAACTCCACTCTCTTTGCTGCATTTCAAAGTGTACTTGATGATGAGGAAGAAACTATGGTAACATATTCCACTCATGAAATTCGACTTCTAAATGTTTCAAACTTGCAATGTTTGTTATGTATATTTCCATGATTTTAATATTTGTGCTTTTTTTATATTCACTTCAAGGATGAGTCTGATTCCATCATAACCGAAGCCTAGAAGATGATGCCTAGTACGTTGAGGTGAAGAATGGAAGGTGATGCATGCTTGTGCCCATGACTACTTGATGTTGTGCGATGCCATTTTGTGAGAAACCAAGATTGAGAAGTGGTGTTGTGTTATTGCTCCTATCTATGTGGTGTCTGGTCTTTAGTCTATGGGTGCTGCGTCGCCTTGTCCCGCACGAGATGCGATGTAATAAGTTTCTTGCTCCGTCAGTAGGCCGGCTAGTTTTGAACCTGTGTCTCCCTTGCTGTTTTGTGGCTGTTGTTTTGGCATGATGATACCTCTTTTCTTTACTATAGGTTCAACTACTATTGGTATGTACTCGAATCTTGAATCTGACTGAGAGCATCAATCTATGGTCGGGCAATTGCCTATTATCTAAAAAATGTGGTTGTGCACTTATGAATCTAAGAAATTATTTGGTGATGTGCACTTTTCAAAGTAAATTTGTTAGAATCTAATAGATGATTTGATGTGGTGCACTTGTGTTATGTTGTTTTGTCAAAATTTGAGAGCTTATATGTATCTTGTGCAATTGTGCTATGTATTTTCTATATGTGTTGAGAGAACCCGATGGATATCCATACCCGATGGATTTTCATTGGGTTTGGACATGGACATTTTTTCGCCCATGGATCTTTTCATGGATGGGCACATAATGTCTTCATGGATTGGGATATGGATTTGATATTGTTCAATCCGAGCCAAACCCGATCCATTGCTATCCTAAACAAGCAGTTTGGCCACTTCGAGAGGGGTCGTCTGGAGTGGCAGAGGGTGTTCAAGGTGAGCGTCGCTGCAGGTGCAGCAGCGGCAGGCACCGTATTGCTGTTGTCCAGCTCTTCGGTAGGCTACTTATCCTCTTCCTCTTACTGAGTGTGTTCGGGAGAGGAGTGGCTGTCGGAAGTAGTACAAAGCCCCTCCATGGTAGTAGTAGTATTTAGGGGCTATTTTCTTCAGTTCATCTGACTATCACTACAAAAAAAAGACACATCCGTGACATTTTGGGCCGAACGAATTTTATTTCTGTCATGCTTATGACACTTCTATGACGATAATTGTGACAAAACCCGGTATCATCATAGATGTGGTGGGCTCCTACTTCTATGACACAAAATGATGACAGAAAATGGGCTTTTCATCCTGGGCGGGCCGGAGACGCAGTTGCATGACATTCTTTGGGCCGTGCATGATGGAATAAACCGTGGTAGAAGGGAGGGCGAAGAAAATATCGAGGATTTCCCGGTTACAGTGGGTGGTCGGGGACCGAGCCATTCACGTTTCTCTCCTACACGTACACGCGTGGGTGCGAGGCATTGGTCTCTAAGTGAACCCGAGCGAGGCATCGCCAAACTGAACCCGAGCGATTGCACTGTAGGATACGCATTACTGAACCCGAGCGATCGATCGATGGCTGTTAACTGACCCCGATCGAGTGATTCCTTCGCTACTGCTGCTAACTGAAGCCGATTGATGCTGCCTCTAGATGAACAGTGAGCCTTGTTGGGGGGGGGTTGTTCCCGGTGGGGGGTTGGATGAACACGACCCCATGGTGTTGCTACTCGATAAACTGGACCCCGATCGATCGAGCCGGTTGGGGAGTGGACGAACAGGACCCTCTGGAGGGCTGGATGAACAGGACCCCGTGGAGGGCTGGTTGAATAGTAGCCAGTGGAGGGCTGGATGAACAGTAGCCCGTGGAGGGGTGGTTGAACAGGACCCGTTGGAGAGGGCTGGTTGAATAGAAGCCGATGGAGGAGCATGTGGTGGAGGCTAGCTGAACAGGAGCCCGTGGATGAACAGTTGCAGATGGAGGCTGGAGGAGGTCGGCGGTGGACGAACAATATCCCATGGAGGTTGGAGGAGGTCGATGGTGGAGATGAAGAGTATGCCGTGGAGTCCCGTTTTGTGGTACGCCACACCCCTCCCTGTGAACAGGACCCCCATTTCAACCATAGCGCTCCAACCCAAGTCTATTTCCTCTGTTTTGCGGTACGCCAGACTCCTCCCGATGAACAGGATCCCGTTTCGACCGTGGCCGATTGAACACAAGGCCTTTTCTTCCGTCCTGCGGTATGACATGCCTTGTTTCCATCGCCTGTTTCGTCCAAGCCGGTTGGCTCCCGATGAACACGACGTATTCCAACCCAGTCGGTTGCCTCCCGATGAACATGACGTTGTTTCTCTATTCCGACCCAGCCGGTTCACTGCCAGATGAACATGACACCATTGTTGTCGCTCGTTGCATCTCCATGTACACAAGCCCTCGCCGTCTGTATATATATGCGTGAGTACGCGCTCGAGACCCCGCCCGTATGTATGTACGTGGCTGTATTTTCTTTCTTGCAGCATGTCCGCTATACGTACATGTACATGCTATGTGAAGCGCCTCTACTACGACATGTGCATGCCTGTACTATAACACGTGCCCTTCCTTACACGGCCACGGTTCATCGGTGCAGCCGCCAGACAGACCAATTGTATGTACGTACACGTTCGCGACCAGAATGACAACGCTACATACGCTTCGACCAGGTGGGTCCCGGTTGTTAGGCACTTCCTTTCGTGCGAAGATGTAGCTGGTGGGCCCCAGCAGTCAAGGGGCGAATCATTTTGTTTACCCATAATATGGACACACTTCCTTGCGTGCGAAGATGTAGCCGGTATGTCCCAGCAGATAGGGCATGAAATACGATAGCACGTCCGGTGGGACCCTACTGTCAGGTGGAGGAATCATTATTTTTCGTGTAATTAGGAGGCACTTCCTTGCTACGGCCATGGACCCAGATGTCAGCCTCTCCACGTACAGTACTCTTCCGATGGAAGTCGGTCATTGACCACATTGACCATGCCGCATCAACAGCACCAAGGCGGTGGACGACGGCGAGGCCTAGGAAGGGGACGACGCGGAGCCGGGGAGGATTCGGCAGTGGATGGCCATGCGGAGAGGAGTACAAGGGTTCACTGGTCTGGCTACGGTGTGAGGCTGCCGTCGACGTAGAATAAGAGGGGGTGTGTGTGAGTGGAGGGATGGCCCGTCCACCAGTGGGAGTAGTAGGGGCGGTGAGGCCTCCGCGGCAGCACAGCCGGCCACGGGAGGCAGGAGCAGGCGGCACGACCGGCGCTGCTTTGGGCGGCTGGAGCAAGAAGACCAGAGGTTGAAGAAGCACGACGGCCGTTGGATGGAAATCATACGGTCACTGCAGCTACAATCGTTTATATTGACTAAGTTGACAAAGCCCTTAGTACGCGTCAACTTAGTCGGCCCACAGGTCAAGTTCCGAAACGGTGTGCCCCAGATGTCAGGGGAGGAATCATTTTTTGGGCGGGTGAAGCTAGAATATCAGACATTGAAGAAGAAGCACGACATCCGTTGGATGGACATCCAACGCCGACTGCTGCTAGAACTGTGTGTTGACTGTAAGTTGACAAAGCCTTGCATACACGTCAACTTATTTTTTTGACGGGATAAGTCAACTTAGTAGGCCCACAAGTGTGTGGAAGAGAACTTATAGCCCATTTGAGATTTGTAAGAATATACAACCCAGTTTTGAATTCAAATGGAATTTACTACAGCCCATTTACAATTTGTTAAAAGTACAACCCATTTTCTAGCTAGGACAACGATTAATAATTTCAACCAACCATTCAAATAAGAATTCAATAAAATTTCCCACATTTTTATGGGATCCGAAATATTTTTATCCCGAAATTTCTAGTTAGATTAAATGCAATTTCAATATAAATTTGTATTACGTAAAAATCCAACGAAACATTGCGCGCTCAATAATTAATGAAATTAAAATTTTCAAAATCCAAAAATAATATTTAATAAAGTAATTACGTGTTTGGTGCATTTTTTATAGTTACTGCCTAGTTTTTATAATTACATCCCATATATTATTTCTTAAATCCCATTTTCTTGTTGAGCCTAATGCATCCCTCCTAGGAAAGATTTGCAGCCCAGTGGGGAGGAGAATAACAAGTTGACCTTGCTTGGGTATCCCTCAACAAAAAGTATAGCTGAGCTAGCCATTTTCATCTTGAAAAAAATTAATATCTGGGCTGGATATCTGGCCTAGGCTAGAGGGGCCACAGCCCGCCCAGTTAATACCCTGCTCTCCTCTGAACAACAACGAGAACATCGCTCAAGAAAAACTCTGCAGTGCTCACACCACAAAAACACAAATATTGCTCGAGCTGCTTGGTCCCAGATGTCGGCCGCTCCTTGTGAAATTCTCTCGTTTATTGACTACATATGTTTACAATGGTGTGGGACCGTGATGTCAGGAAACCAGGAGGAATAAAAAAATTACAGTTGTATATAATAAGGAGGCACTTGCGTACGTGCGGCTATGGCCCAGGTGGGTCCCCACTGTCATCCTATCCAAGTAAAGTCATCTCCTCATTCCTCATGTCCGTTGACCATGTTGACAACGCGCGACGGCGGCGCCACGGCGAGCGCAACAACTTGAAGGACGACGGAGAGGGCCTAGCGGGCCCTACGGATGGTCTGATACAACGCCCGCTCCTCATTCGGGAAGCCAGGATCATAGGGCCACATGTCCGCGATGGCATTGTCGTTTGCTTGCTTACCGGTGCTCGTTGAGGAGATGGAGGTTGCTGTCGGCGTTTTGGGAACGGAAGTCACCAGACTTGCCTACCTGCAGCCTGTGGCGTGGCTCAAGCAGTGGCCCAGTACGACCCGTCTTCAACATCCCAAGTTCATGACCCTCGCGAGGGGCCAAGCCTCGCGGGGCGGATGAGACAAGGCTTCCTCAAGGGCGGCCTCGCCAGGAAGGCTCGTGAGGAGGTGGAGAGATCAATGCAAGGAGTACCTCGCGAGGTGCTCATCACGCAAGCCATAACGATCAAGGCCAGGCGGGCACCAGCCAGCGGAGTGTCCTCGTTTCCTCTTTGGTGCAAAGGGGGCAAGCGCAGGCGTGGAGTACCGAGGCATCAAGCAAAGGTTACCATTTTGGTGCAACGATACCAAGACCAGTAGGACGGCAGGACGAAGATCACCGTGGGGCCCAAGACGGCGTCCTCACCAGTGCCTTTGGCAGTCAAAGACCAACTTTAGTCAGGATAGCTTGTACTAGTTATCCCCGTTCAAAATGGCCGTTGTTGGCTCCCTTCCCGCTCAATATTTGGGAAGAGGACCAGAGCCTCTATATATAGAGCTAGCCACCACAATAGAAGGCATCTGGATCTCACCTAGAGCCAACAGAGACGGAGAAATTCCTATCCAAGCACACCACCACAAGAACACCCCTCGTGAGGCTGTTCTTCCTCTGTACTGTTCATCATCAGCCCCAGAGGCAATCCACCACACCACACACTGGATTAGGGTATTACACCACAATGGTGGTGTGACGCTCGGGTAATTAAGCTACAGTAATCCCCGCTAATGATGCCACGTCACCTCGGTTACTGTGGATAAACTCACGTTAGTTCGGAACCTAGTTCGAATTTCAAATTCAAAATCGAGCAAACAATAAAAGTTTTCAAATATTAAAATTTAAATGTCCTGAGTGAACCAAATAATACATAGGTAATTATGGTGGAGAAACCAAACGTTGATAAAATGCTTAAAGGCCCTGAAACAATTAAAACAATAGTGAAAAACAATTAAACAAATGCCTATTGAATTTATAAAATGCTAACACTATTTTATTATGGGTTAAGAATTAATCTTGTATTAGTTTATTGGTAGATACAAATTAGGCACTAGTGGTAATTTTATAAAACTGGAAATAAAAGAAACTACAAATAAAAAGAGACAAGAAAACAAAAATATAAAAAAAACAGAAAACAGGGCCCCCCTGCTGGGCCAACTGGCCCAGCTGGCCTCAGCCTCCCGAACGGGCTGGCCCGCCCCACGGCCCAGCCGGCCGCCCCCTGGCCTATAGGCCACCCACACCCTAGAAACCCTAACCCCCACTCCCACTCGCCCCACTCCCCTCTCCCCCTCCCCACGACCGCATGCCCCTCTTCCCTTCCCCGATCCAGATCGGGATCGGGGGGACGAACCTCC
>NC_057810.1:330643148-330648947 GCF_018294505.1 Triticum aestivum
GGCTGCGCCTTCGCACGCACGGCCACGCACGACCGCGTCCCCCTTCACGCACGGGCCTCGTCCCGCCTCCCGAGCCCGTGCGCCGTCCCCTGCACGCCGTCGCCGGCCCTCCACCGAATCGCCTCCAACCCCGGCCTCCTCTCCCTCCGGCGACGCCGGCCCCTGAACCCTCCCCTCCTCTTTGTCCCTGGCCGCCGGCGCCCGCGCCCAGCTCTCCCTCGCCGCCTAGGCGGGCTACGCCCGCACAGCCGCCCGTCGACCCCATCCCAGGTGGACTCGGGCGTGTGCCCGCACCTCCGCCCAGCAGCCCCCCTTCACCCCCTTCGGCACCCTAGCGGCTACCGCACCGACCGGCTCGGCCATGGCCGCTGGCTGCGTGCGTGCCCCGCCCAGCCCGAACATGTCCGGCGCGCCAAAGGGTGTGGCCTGGACATTGTCCGGCCATGTGTGGTGCTGCCCTGGACGTGTCCGGCTGGACATTGTCCAGTGGCCCAGTGCTACTGTCAAAAAAAAAAGAAAAAAAGGAATATCAAAATAAATAATAATAATAGTAATAAAATTAATTAATTAATTAATCAATTAATTAAGGAATTAATTAAGTTAATTAATTATAATTAGGTTAACCTAATCACTAATTAAACTAATTAACTGTTAGTAAATTAAAACAGTGTATGACATGCGGGACCCACATGTCAGGGTTGACTCAGTCAACCCCCCTTGACTGCTGACGTCAGCATGACATCATGCTGACGTCATAAATACATTTTTTTCGAATTAATTAAATAAATAATTAAATTCCAAAATTGTTAAAATCTTTTAAAATCATATCTTTTAATCCGTAACTCGGATTAAAATATTTTCAACATGAAAGTTGCTCAGAACGACGAGACAAATCCGGATACGCGGTCCGTTCGTCCGCCACACACCCCTAACCTATCGAACCCGCAACTTTCCCCCTCCGGCTCCTCTGCCCGAAAACACGAAACACCGGGAATACTTTCCCGGGGTTTTTCCCCCCTTCACCGGTATCACCTACTACCGCGTTAGGGCACACCGAACACCGCGTATTGCCTTGATATATTTTGTGGTGCTTTGTTTGCTCTGTATTCATTATTTCTTCCCCCTCTTCTCTCCGGTAGACTACGAGACCGACGCTGCTGCTGACCAGTTCGACTACGGAGTTGACGACCCCTCTCTCTTGCCAGAGCAACCAGGCAAGCCCCCCCTTTGATCACCAGATATCGCCTACTCTTCTCTATACTGCTTGCATTAGAGTAGTGTAGCATGTTACTGCTTTCTGTTAATCCTATTCTGATGCATAGCCTGTCATTGCTGCTACAGTCATTGATACCTTACCCGCAATCCTAAATGCTTAGTATAGGATGCTAGTGTTCCATCAGTGACCCTACACTCTTGTCCGTCTGCCATGCTATACTACTGGGCTGTGATCACTTCGGGAGGTGATCATGGGCATATACTTTATACTTTACACTGTTACATTACTGGTGATACTGTTTGGAGATGGGGGCTGAAGGGGCAGGTGGCTCCATCCAGGTAGTGGTGGGCCTGAGTTCCCGACGGCCCCCGACTGTTACTTTGTGGCGGAGCGACAGGGCAGGTTGAGACCACCTAGGAGACAGGTGGGCCTGGCCCTGTTCGGCGTTCGCGGATACTTAACACGCTTAACGAGATCTTGGTATTTGATCTGAGTCTGGCTACGAGCCTATACGCACTAACCATCTACGTGGGAGTAGTTATGGGTATCCCGACGTCGTGGTATCAGCCGAAGCACTTCAGACGTCAGCGACGGAGCGGCGTGCGCCGAATTGGACTGGAACGCCACTAGGCTAGGTCTGCTTTCGGCCGCGTACGCAACATGCAGGTGTGCTATGGGCGATGGGCCCAGACCCCTGTGCGCTTAGGTTTAGACCGGCGTGCTGGCCTCTCTGTTGAGCCTAGGTGGGGCTGCGACGTGTTGATCTTCCGAGGCCGGGCATGACCCAGGAAAGTGTGTCCGGCCAAATGGGATCGAGCGCGTTGGGCTATGTGGTGCACCCCTGCAGGGAAGTTAATCTATTCGAATAGCCGTGATCTTCGGTAACAGGACGACTTGGAGTTGTACCTTGACCTTATGACAACTAGAACAGGATACTTAATAAAACACACCCTTTCAAGTTCCACAGACAACCCGGTGATCGCTTTTCAGCAGGGCGACCAGGAGAGGATCGCCGGGTAGGATTATGCTATGCGATGCTACTGGAGATGCTGCTTGGAGATGCTACTTGGAGATGCTACTTGGAGGACTACAATCTACTCTCTTCTATATGCTGCAAGACGGAGGCTACCAGAAGCGTAGTCTTCGACAGGATTAGCTATCCCCCTCTTATTCTGGCATTCTGCAGTTCAGTCCACCGATATGGCCTCCTTACACATATACCCATGCATATGTAGTGTAGCTCCTTGCTTGCGAGTACTTTGGATGAGTACTCACGGTTGCTTTTCTCCCTCTTTTCCCCTTTCCCTTCTACCTGGTTGTCGCAACCAGATGCTGGAGTCCAGGAGCCAGACGCCACCGTCGACGACGACCCCTAATACACCGGAGGTGCCTACTACTACGTGCTGCCCGCTGATGACGACCAGGAGTGACCTAGGAGGATCCCAGGCAGGAGGCCTGCTCCTCTTTCGATCTGTATCCCAGTTTGTGCTAGCCATCTTATGGCACCCTGTTTAACTTATGTCTGTACTCAGATATTGTTGCTTCCGCTGACTCGTCTATGATCGAGCACTTGTATTCGAGCCCTCGAGGCCCCTGGCTTGTATTATGATGCTTGTATGACTTATTTATGTTTTAAAGTTGTGTTGTGATATCTTCCCGTGAGTCCCTGATCTTGATCGTACACATTTGCGTGCATGATTAGTGTACGATTGAATCGGGGGCGTCACAAGTTGGTATCAGAGCCGACTGCCTGTAGGAATCCCCTTTCCAACTCCTCGGCCGAAGTTGAGTCTAGCCATTGCAAAACTTTTACTAACTTGGCTGTGTGCCTTACGGGCCCACGTCGCCATTGGGTGGTATTAGGATCTTTTATTCCTCGACCTATACTCTGGGACTCTTATTTCTCTTCTATTCGGGTTAAATGATTTTTGCTAAATCTAACATTAGGATCTCGTTATCACTTTCACCCGGAGAGCCCCTTATTAATGATGATCGTCTGCGGCACGTGAAGACCCTGAAGATACTCTCCGTTGTTAACCCGAGAACTTATGTTCATCGCATTTGCAATTCCCCTTCCACCGTCAACCCTTATGGATAACTACTTGCAGTTGTTATTCTTACATTCATCCCCAGTTGGTCTTGTTATTACCAGATACCTCGAAACACTCGTCGTTGTCTCGATAATCCTTTGAGCTTATCGCCTTGCTGTTCCTTGTCACCTGAATACCCCTATGGATAATTCTCGCACTTATCGAGTATCCGCTCATCCCCAGTTGTTCATGTGTCTCACAAAAGTCTAAATACTATTCGATCTTCCGAAAATCCTCTGGAGCCTTTGGCTCTTGAAATTCTTGCTTGCTCGCATTATGGTTAATCCCATAAGTCTCGTAGTCTTATTGACATTCCTTGTCATTATCATTTTGGGTCTAATGACTCAATATGTTTGCGAATACACGCAATCATCATTGATCCTTATAAATTACCTTTCCGGCTGAGCTGCCATTCTTTTAACTGGAATTGGTTCTCGACCAGTCCAATTGTCGTTGATTGTATCCCTATTCTATTCAGCTTATCCATTCTTGATCAGAGCATTTGCTCCTGATCCCTTGATTTGAAAATCATAATTACTTTGCTAATTAAGCGTTGAACTATTCAGCTGTTCTATAAACCGATGCATTTGCAATCTTTCTTCCTCTGATTGAGTATCGATACTCATATCAGCCCCATCGTGGATCGCCATATCCACTGTTGGATTATTATCTGACAGTGTCCTTCATAATTAATCACTTTGTGAGTTCCTTCTCCGATACATAATGCCTTTGGTAAATTGTATCCTTTCCTTTTGCCAACCATGCTCTGCTTTCGAGCTGGTGGTATTTACTATTGAAGCTTGTGGTATATGTTTCCATGATACCCTGTCGGGTTGAACCTATGCCTTCCTTTATATGTGTGAACTCGGAAGTTTTCACGAGTCGTACTCATCTGGTATTTCACCAGGTAAAACTTTCAACACCAATGCCTTTATCAAAGCGAGAAGTGAATGGAAGGTTATACATTGAAGAAGTGGGAGTCGACCTTGAACTTTGTGTTCATGCCCATGGACACGATGTAGAGCCTATCATGGAAACTTCTTGTAATAATAACTATTTTCTTGGTAAATATCATCTGGTATCTGTGAATTGATCCTACGCAACCGTGGTTCCGACCATGTTGTTCTCCCTTGATTCTATTTCTCAGACAAGTTAGAGTACTTGTCTTCTGCAGAGCATTACCCCAGTCCAACCTCTACTTTGATCTGTCGTTGAGTGTTACCCCTGGTATCTCGAGATTATCATGGAACTGCATAACCTCTTATGAGTTCTTCATCAAGTGCTACCTTCCCACTGATCCCAATTTTTCACGGGCTCTGAGTTATTGAACACTCAAAGACACCGATAACTGAACCGAGTCCGCTCTACGGTTCAACAACTCTTCAGTAAGCTTCTATAAGTACGAGTTTGTACCCGGTCACGCCATTCCTAGCCTGTTTGGCTATATCATTGTCGTGACGATTCTAACTGGGCTACCTAGTCCTTATTCTCGGAGCACCAATCTTCGACGATGAACTAACTTTACGTCGATCCTCATCGTCATATCATTTCACCTTAAACAACAAGCTTGAGTTCGAGTTTGGGTCGTAACTGTGGTTCCAATAACCTCTTGCTTCATCATTCCTTTGACTTGATGTCGTCGCTGGTTGACTACATCTGCATGAAATCTCTCGACAATTGTGTCGTGATCATCATCAACCTTATGAGCTCTTCCAGGAATTCAATTGAATTCATGATGGGTAATACCATCCCTGCCCCTCGATGTTTCCTGTTCTCATCGACCACTTTATTGCCTTCCGTTCAACACAACTTGTTCGTGTTTTGTGTAAACCTTGAGATCCCTGCTACCCAGCAGTTGATCTTCCTTACTTCGGAAGTATTACCATCTCTTTTTGTCAAGAATGTGGTGAGAATTTCACCACCTCTTAAGAATTCTTGATATCATAATACTTCTTGCCATCTTCGTTCATTCCTTGGCCCCCGTATTGTTTTCAACCGGAATACCGGCAATTGAGCTAAGACATGTGAATTCAAAACTCCTAGCAAGCCTCTTGCTTTGAAGTGAAATTCTTAGACTATTGATGATTGAATCACCATTCCGACGTTGGTCGTGCAACCCAGCCCATATTTCGGGTGCACCTTTCAACCAATGTTTAATTGTGTATGTTTTCCTCGAGCATACATCATTATACCATTTGAGCTGACAAATGTCATCTTCTTGTTCACATTATCATGGAAATCCATCAGTTTGGAATTCTCGATGAATTGTCGCTGAGCCCATCAGCCACCTTCTCATCCCCTCCTTGGTTTAATGATGAACTCTTGTTTCGGAACTCGCTTCCATAGTTCATTTCCTGAAAATCTTATAATGTCAACTCGTCAATTGTGTTGCACCTTTTCTTCTCAGGCATCCTGAGTTTGAGGTATCATGACACCAATTGGATATGAATCTCGGTCAGATATGATGGTTGGGACAACTTTCCGAGAGTTATG
>NC_057810.1:330651281-330703612 GCF_018294505.1 Triticum aestivum
CCTTCGCACGCACGGCCACGCACGACCGCGTCCCCCTTCACGCACGGGCCTCGTCCCGCCTCCCGAGCCCGTGCGCCGTCCCCTGCACGCCGTCGCCGGCCCTCCACCGAATCGCCTCCAACCCCGGCCTCCTCACCCTCCGGCGACGCCGGCCCCTGAACCCTCCCCTCCTCTTTGTCCCTGGCCGCCGGCGCCCGCGCCCAGCTCTCCCTCGCCTCCTAGGCGGGCTACGCCCGCACAGCCGCCCGTCGACCCCATCCCAGGTGGACTCGGGCGTGTGCCCGCACCTCCGCCCAGCAGCCCCCCTTCACCCCCTTCGGCACCCTAGCGGCTACCGCACCGACCGGCTCGGCCATGGCCGCTGGCTGCGTGCGTGCCCCGCCCAGCCCGAACATGTCCGGCGCGCCAAAGGGTGTGGCCTGGACATTGTCCGGCCATGTGTGGTGCTGCCCTGGACGTGTCCGGCTGGACATTGTCCAGTGGCCCAGTGCTACTGTCAAAAAAAAAAGAAAGAAAAAATAAATAATACTTTCCCGGGGGTTTTCCCCCCTTCACCGGTATCACCTACTACCGCGTTAGGGCACACCGAACACCGTGTATTGCCTTGATATATTTTGTGGTGCTTTGTTTGCTCTGTATTCATTATTTCTTCCCCCTCTTCTCTCCGGTAGACTACGAGACCGACGCTGCTGCTGACCAGTTCGACTACGGAGTTGACGACCCCTCTCTCTTGCCAGAGCAACCAGGCAAGCCCCCCCTTTGATCACCAGATATCGCCTACTCTTCTCTATACTGCTTGCATTAGAGTAGTGTAGCATGTTACTGCTTTCTGTTAATCCTATTCTGATGCATAGCCTGTCATTGCTGCTACAGTCATTGATACCTTACCCGCAATCCTAAATGCTTAGTATAGGATGCTAGTGTTCCATCAGTGACCCTACACTCTTGTCCGTCTGCCATGCTATACTACTGGGCTGTGATCACTTCGGGAGGTGATCACGGGCATATACTTTATACTTTACACTGTTACATTACTGGTGATACTGTTTGGAGATGGGGGCTGAAGGGGCAGGTGGCTCCATCCAGGTAGTGGTGGGCCTGAGTTCCCGACGGCCCCCGACTGTTACTTTGTGGCGGAGCGACAGGGCAGGTTGAGACCACCTAGGAGACAGGTGGGCCTGGCCCTGTTCGGCGTTCGCGGATACTTAACACGCTTAACGAGATCTTGGTATTTGATCTGAGTCTGGCTACGAGCCTATACGCACTAACCATCTACGTGGGAGTAGTTATGGGTATCCTGACGTCGTGGTATCAGCCGAAGCACTTCAGACGTCAGCGACGGAGCGGCGCGCGCCGAATTGGACTGGAACGCCACTAGGCTAGGTCTGCTTTCGGCCGCGTACGCAACGTGCAGGTGTGCTATGGGCGATGGGCCCAGACCCCTGTGCGCTTAGGTTTAGACCGGCGTGCTGGCCTCTCTGTTGAGCCTAGGTGGGGCTGCGACGTGTTGATCTTCCGAGGCCGGGCATGACCCAGGAAAGTGTGTCCGGCCAAATGGGATCGAGCGTGTTGGGCTATGTGGTGCACCCCTGCAGGGAAGTTAATCTATTCGAATAGCCGTGATCTTCGGTAACAGGACGACTTGGAGTTGTACCTTGACCTTATGACAACTAGAACAGGATACTTAATAAAACACACCCTTCCAAGTTCCACAGACAACCCGGTGATCGCTTTTCCGCAGGGCGACGAGGAGAGGATCGCCGGGTAGGATTATGCTATGCGATGCTACTGGAGATGCTGCTTGGAGATGCTACTTGGAGATGCTACTTGGAGGACTACAATCTATTCTCTTGTATATGCTGCAAGACGGAGGCTACCAGAAGCATAGTCTTCAACAGGATTAGCTATCCCCCTCTTATTCTGGCATTCTGCAGTTCAGTCCACCGATATGGCCTCCTTACACATATACCCATGCATATGTAGTGTAGCTCCTTGCTTGCGAGTACTTTGGATGAGTACTCACGGTTGCTTTTCTCCCTCTTTTCCCCTTTCCCTTCTACCTGGTTGTCGCAACCAGATGCTGGAGTCCAGGAGCCAGACGCCACCGTCGACGACGACCCCTAATACACCGGAGGTGCCTACTACTACGTGCTGCCCGCTGATGACGACCAGGAGTGACCTAGGAGGATTCCAGGCAGGAGGCCTGCTCCTCTTTCGATCTGTATCCCAGTTTGTGCTAGCCATCTTATGGCACCCTGTTTAACTTATGTCTGTACTCAGATATTGTTGCTTCCGCTGACTCGTCTATGATCGAGCACTTGTATTCGAGCCCTCGAGGCCCCTGGCTTGTATTATGATGCTTGTATGACTTATTTATGTTTTAAAGTTGTGTTGTGATATCTTCCCGTGAGTCCCTGATCTTGATCGTACACATTTGCGTGCATGATTAGTGTACGATTGAATCGGGGGCGTCACAGGTGGCCCGAACCAGTATAAACCTCGTGTCCCTTGTGTTGTTCATCGTGTAGCTTAGATTCACAGTGAAGTTTTGGGGCGTGGATCGGTGGGGAGTAGATCTTCGTGCGCACCCCAGAGTTCGAACCTTAACGGTTTTGCCGTGACCCGATATCCGACATTTGGCGCGCCAGGTAGGGGTGCGCCGAAATCCCCTTTTCACCGATCCGCGTTCCACTGCTTCGTCGCACCCATGTCCGGCGACCCGACGGCCAACACCGACCGCTGGGCGGCATGGCCCGCCCATGCCATGCCGCCTGCCCAAGGAGACCTCAACCCCGCGCCTCAGGAGGCCCGCGCTCCGCAGAATGCTGCGGGACACGGGCGACGCGGTCAAGGGCCGCCTGCCCTCACTCCACGGCAGATGCAATCGGCAGCAAGGGCCTCAAACCACGCCGCCGCCACAGCGCCGCACACTCGGCGGGAACACGCGAACATGAGGGCCGCGCTCACGGTAGCTCGGGAGCTGCTACGGTGCAGGCTGCAGGAGAGCGGCCGTGACGTGTTGCTAGAGCGCGTCGCCGAGCTCCTGGATGCCGCAGCTTTAGGGGCACCTCCTTTCTGCGTCCAGCTTCCACCCCAGGTCTCGAACGGACCATACGGCGGGCCCATCCGCGCCCGTGCACCCTCAGGCGTACCCCAAAGGCCGCGGGGCGTCAAGTTGCACCAGCACCACCCCTGGTGAGCGAGAGCATGTGCATCGCCGCCTACGGCCCTGGTGGACCGCCACCCTATCACCCCCAAGACAGCGCTTCAGGCCAAGCCGCATGGAGCATGGGGCACTACGACGAAGCCTTCGTGGTGGCGACCTCGGAGGCTTATGTACCCCACATGGTGGATCGTAAATACACACTGGAAGGCGACCATGGCTCGTTCCTCGGGCCAGGTTGGGAGGAAGAGATGCCAGAAGCCGAGCCTTTTCAGGAGCCTCAAGGAAGCCTCACCAACCACACTGGCAGCAGCAGCTATCGGGTATCGCTAATTCCTCAGGAGCAAGCTTATGCTAACCATGGGTCGTAGGAAGTTCAGGTCACTGCAGTAGAAGGCTGCCCCAGCTCAGCAGCCTCCCTTCCGCCAGGAGGGGCGCACTGGGGGCTGCAGGAGAGGGGCCGAGAGCCCGGCCCCTCCCCGTGACGCATGGAGCAAGGCATTTCCCGGAGGTAGGCCTTCTGCCGGGGAGGTGCCGCAAAGCCTGCCCCCGGCAGAGGACCCGTGGTCGTCGGGTGAACCGCTGGCATCCCCTTTACCCCATGGCATCGTCCTTGGTTTCCGGTCACCGTCAATGGTGGTCAAGGGTGGCGCAAGGCGGGGCCCTCATCTGGCGATATGAAGCAAGGCCGGTACCTATGAAGAAGGCCCAGTGCCTGTGAAGCTTGCCGCCCGTGACACTCTCACGTAATAATGAGTTGGGGCTATACGTGCCCTGGAGTCTCCGGAGAGCCGCCCTCGGGCTTCAGGGGCTCCCTCCCACGCCAGTGGCAGCACTTAGCTCCACGCTGGTGAGAAGACGTCGAAGACTAGACTAGGTGCCGGACGCAGCCTTTTGTTTTTCGCCTCCTTTTCTGTGGTCGAGCTTCATTGCTTATTTAAGTTGAAACTGAATTTGCATTTGCGTGCGTGGGGGGAGGGGTGTCTTGTCTCATTCGTGCGTGAAGTTGAAACTGAGTTTGCACCAGCTGCCTCCCCCTCGCGAGCCTCTCAAGGGCAAGGCTGGGCTCAGCCTGCATGCCCATGCCGTCTCGCGGCCAGCATTCGCTATCACGAGGCTCTCACAAAATGGTCAACGGGTCCCCCGGAGGACCCTCAGGTAATCACAGCCTCACAAGCCCACTCAAGGCTCGCCCGGGCTAAAGGTAAATCACATCAACTAAGCCATCACAGGGCCCGTAATGTCATGCGGGCGCGCATTCAGCATCGTTCCTAAAAAGCATGTGGACAACGATCTTTCTTACATGAGGGGCTTCCCCTCCCAAAAATGCTCTTACAACCTTCAGGCGCACGCCTGAGCTTTTTGTGTGCAGGATAAACAGCAGGGGGATACAGGATCAGTCAGACATATCACTCACCACATCCTCTTGGTCGCCTCCGGAGGCATCACTGGCACCGCTGTTACTGTCACTGGCATCGCCATCGCCGTCATCAATGCCTTCTTTGCCGCCATTCACCACATCACCTTCATCCGCAGCAACTACCACCCCGTCATCATCAGAAGCAAAGGCCCTGACAAGTGCATCCATGTTGTCCTCCACCCACCGCGCCAGGTTGGCCCGAATGGCCATGGGCACCGGAGCGATGACGGCATCGAAGTCGAAGTGGGGATCTCTATCCTGAAGATGGCTGAAGACACGGGAGAATGCACGCCCAAGCAGGCTGCGCCTCCTCTCCTCGACAAGGCGAGCTCTCTCAGAGCGATTCTCCAGATGCGTCACCACGTCAGTGAAGAACTGGAGATGACCGGCATAGTTGGTTACAATGGGTTGTGAAGCGTTCGCATCATAGATATTGCCTAGGGCCGCCTTGGCCCTGTCCCGGCCATGCATATGCTCCAGCGTCTGCCGCTAGAGAATTTCTTCCCTGCTCTATCATGCAACGAACTCAGCATCGTCAACCCGACGTTGAAGAAGAAGCAGCTCGGCATGGGAGGAGGCCAGCTCAGTCTATGCTGAGACCAAGGCAGCTGTGGTGGCCTCCACACGCTGTGTTGCTTCAGTCAGCTTGGACCTAAGGGAGGTAGTCCTGCCCGCAGCCTCGACTTCAGCCAGCTCCAGCCTCTTGTCATACTCCCGCACAAGGCCCATGCGAATTTCAGCCACATGGTGGTCGAACTCTTCTTGGATTCGAGCCTCCCACGCGCCAACATCATCCTCCACCTGGGTAACCTGGCGCTCCCTCATCTCCAACCGCTCAAGGTCGAGGTTGCGCTCGGCGGCCTCCAGCATCAGCGCTTCCTCACGCTTCTGGAGCTCCTCCTCTTCGACGGGTGTCCCCTTCAGCGACGCAAGGGCGGCCTGGCGCAGCTCCACTTGCTGCTCCAGGGAAGTGCTCCAGGCTTGGAGCTCCCACGCGCGCTTCTCCGCGATCTTGCATCGTTGGTCTGCTTCCGGAGCCTCCTCAATAGCTCGGGAGCAGGCCTTTTGCGAGGCCGCGAGGGATGCTTCGGCCTTTGTGTTGTCAAGTTTGCCCTGATGACGCGCAAGGTTAACTTCCACCTTCAGCTTGCGCCGCTCCTCAATCAGCCGCAGTCCCTCGGCTTCAAGACACGCGTCCACATCTGCGAGCTCTCCACCAAGCTGGCCCATCGCGTCCATCGCCTTCCGGAGGAACTCTTGGCGGATGACGCTGCACTCCCACGCTCGCTTGAGCACGTCATCAATATCGTCCTCCACAGCCGGCGTTGGCGAAGGGCCCTGAAGTGGTTCGCCCCCACTCGGCAGGGGGCTGGGGGCTGGCGCCCCCACAATCGCCGGGCGGTCTCTGTGAGGGGCCCAGGCCGGCGCAGATCCATCCCTAAAAGAAGAGCCAAGGACCGACTTCAACCATTCACCATCCATGAGCAGAGGAGGAGCCCGGGGCAGGCTGGTCACGCCCCGGGCGAGGTCGCGAAGGAAAGGCAGCAAGGGCACGGGCTCGAGGCACCATGCGGGCCGGCTTGCTTCTCCGGCCGAATTCGCGCCAGGGTCAGCACACAAGCTCGGAACGCTCAACGTCAGCAGTGGAGGTAAGGCCGGAGGAAGTTGCTTCTTTGCAGACTCCGCGAGCTTGGCAGGAGGGATCCTGAAGGGCCACAGTCAGGAAAGGGACCAGCGATTGAGTAATTACAAGAATGAGGTACTTACTCATCCATGACGAAGTACTTCTTGTGCTTCAACGGTCGGCAGGGGCGCTCACTGCCACTCGAAGACTCCTTCCTTTTGCGGAGGGCGTCAAATTCTATGCAGAACCGACCCAAGCTCTCAACGTGAGTGCCGGCGCGTGGCGAAGGCGAAGACGCGCCTAGGCAGCCTGCCTTAGGGGCGCCAAGTAGAGAGGAGCGGTCGGGCACCGCTCCTTCGTGGCTTGCCGAGGCCTCGGGTGCTTCGGCCTCAGCAGCCACAGGTTGCGCCCCCTCATGAACGACCGCCCTAGGACGGGCTTCGCAAGCTCCGGAGGACGACGCCTCAGGGGGCCCGCGCGACATCGGTGCCTCGACACCAGAGCCTCCAGCCTCCAGTGATGCTTGCCTCCCTGCAACCCCTCCAGAGGCAAGATCGGTGTTGGTGACGGGGAAGGGGGCCATGGCGACGGGATTCTCGCAAGGCCCCACGAGGCCGGCCGGGCGCAACCCGCATTCGTTGAAGTGAGGCATTTGCATCGCGAACTCGGCTCCGCCTGAGCAGAGATACAGGAGGCTGCCCTCGTGACGGATATCGCCCGACGAGGGGTCGCCTCTCAAGACCTCCAGCACCTTCTTCAGCATTTCAGGCTCCAGCTCCATATCCTGGAGCCTCATGCGGTCCTAATACCCGATCAGGGCCCACATCAGCCGAGAGTGGTGCTAGAGAGGGGCAATGCGACACTGGAGGAACTCCTTCACCACCTGGGGCACCGTCGCGCCGAGCGCTCTCAACCTCCGCAGTCGGCGCCAGACGAAGGAAAGCTGGGGGCTCATGAGCCTCTTGTGGCCCCAGCCCGTATTGGGGATAGCGGGCAATGTCGGATGCGAGAGCAGGGGCTGGGCACTATGCGAGAGCAGGGGCTGGGCACTCTGACATGTGCATACAGCCATCGCGTCTGGAACCCACTCATGGAAGGTGAAAGGCTAAAATCAATCCCCGAGGTGGCCGTCTCTGCGACGGCCTGGAAGCTCACGCACCCCGAGCACTGCAGGGGGTCGGTCAGGCGCAAGGACAAGAAGTGACGCAAGAGGGCAACGGAAGGAGCAATGCCCACCATGGCTTCGCATACGAAGGCGAAGATAGCAAGAAGGCTAACGGATTACGGATCAAGATGCATCATATGGATCTGGTAGTGGAAAAGCACCGCATTGAAAAAGGCAGAGAAAGGAGGAACCAGGCCAGCCCATAGGGCATCGACGAAGAATCGAACCTCCGTGATGATCCTGTCGCCGGAGGCATGGGGCGCAGGCCAAGCCGTCGTCTTTCTGCACTCGTTGAAGCTGGTGGCGAGTGCGGGGCGGACCTTTTCCAAGGCTTCCAGATTGAGCACCAGCGACCGGCCGACGGCGGGCTCGATTGCCGGGGGCGAGCTGGATGAGGATGTGGGCTTCTTCCCTTTCTCTTTGCTAGTTGGCGCCATGGCAATGGAGCGGGACAGAGCTCAGGTCAGATTGGAAGCGGAAAACAGAGGTTCAAGGGAGAAAGGGGAACAGGAAGCACACGGGCAGCGAAGGGGAATAACTGTGTAAAGCTTCATGGCCGCCTAGCCAGGCGGATATTGGGGGAGCATGGGGAAGCGAAGACACCGACGTCCAATCAACTACCACGCGGCGACCAAGGCCGCAGGCTATTGGGGCCCGCGGCGCTCCGCACATGCCCTTTCGCTTCGCTGCTAAGCCAAGTCCAAGCGCGCCTTGGGCCCGGCGCTACTGTCGGTGTTCTGGGAATGAGGGTCCCCAGACTTGCCTGTCTGTGGCCTGCGGCGTGGCTCAAGCAGTGGCCCAGTACGGCCCGTCTTCACCAGCCCAAGTTCAAGACCCTCGCGAGGGGCCAAGCCTCGTGGGGCGGACGACACAAGGCTTCCTCACGGGCGGCCTCATCAGGCAGGCTCGCGAGGAGGCGGAGACATCAATGCAAGGAGTACCTCGCGAGGTGCTCTTGACGCAAGCCATGATGATCAAGACCAGGCGGGCACCAGGCGGGCGCCAGCCAGCGTAGTGTCCTTATTTCCTCTTTGGTGCAAAGGGGGCAAGCGCAGGTGCGGAGTACCAAGGCATCAAGCAAAGGTTACCATATTGCTGCAATGAGACCAAGACCAGCAGGACGGCAGGACGGAGATCACCGTGGAGCCCAAGACAGCGTCATCACCAGTGCCTTTGGCAGTCGAAGACCAACTTTAGTTAGGATAGCTTGTACTAGCTCTCCCCCTTAAAAATGGCCGTTGTTGGCTCCCTTCCCGCTCAATATTTGGGAAGAGGACCAGGGCCTCTATATATAGAGCTAGCCACCACAGTAGAAGGCATCTGGATCTCACCTAGAGCCAACAGAGACAGAGCAATTCCTCTCCAAGCACACCACCACAAGAACACCCCTCGCGAGGCTGTTCTTCCTCTGTACTGTTCATCATCATCCCCAGAGGCATTCCACCACACCACACCCTGGATTAGGGTATTACGCCACAATGGTGGCCCGAACCAGTATAAACGTCGTGTCCCTTGTGTTGTTCATCGTGTAGCTTAGATTCACGGCAAAGTTTTGGGGCGTGGATCGGTAGGGAGTAGATCTTCGTGCGCACCCCAGAGTTCAAACCTTAAGGGTTTTGCCGGAACCCGATATCTGACATTTGCAGCACAGGTCCTCCTTCGCTGGTAGTTCTTCCGCCATTAGGGCGCTGAAGTGCAGCCGCACCTACTGTATGGTGAACACAACATGAACCGGCTTGGACAGTGGGGCCGGCTCCTAGTTAGAAGCTACGTCCATCGTTTGATTGTCGTCACTCAGCTCGGCGAGCTCGCTGGCAAGCCAGCATGTCTGGCTGCTGGACCGACTCGCTGCCAAGCACGAGTCTGACTTCCCTGGCCCACCCAGACCGCCTCCCTCGCCCGCGCGTAGTTTCCACCCGAAACGGTCAGCGCCGCCCGCCCTACTTCCCGGTGCAGGCGATTGCTCCGCCTTCAAACGACACAACTGTCGTTCTTCCGTCCGTCTGCCACCCACATTAATGATACGCGGTTGCCGAGGCGGCTACTCCGACACCACACGCCCGTCCCTCCGCCGCACACCACATACAAACTTCTGCGCCGGCCATACCCGGAGTCATCCGCCTCCGTTCCCTTTCTCCTGTCCACACCACTACTACCCACCATGGCTTCCTCACGCTCCAGCGCTCTTCGGGATGGGTGGATGACGGACCACAAGGAGGTGGCAGCCATTGCTGCCGACTGGCTGGCCGGCAGGCAGCCGGAAGATGATGACGTCCCAATGGAGAACATGGTAGTCGACGATCCGGCGCCAACCCCCTCCTCTGTGCCATCCTCACAGGTGCATTGCACCATCACCATCGGTGAGGCCCGTGCCCAATACATGGACACACTGAGGCAGAACGTCAGGACCAGTTCTGGGAGGTGCAGGCTGACGCCGCCTACAACCACCATATCCTCTAGGAGGACCTGCAGGCGGAGGAGTTGATCGCCGCGGAGCGGCGGAGCAGGAGGCGCTGCTCGACTCGTGCCGCTCCGCCCGCGAGGGCCGCCTCGAGCGCTGGTGGTACCGCATGCGGGTGGCAGAGGCTGCGACCGCCTACAAAGAGGGCGATGAACCGGCAAGGCGTTGTTTGGCGAGACCAAGGACGAGGCAGAGGACAATGCCGGCTCCGACGAGTCCCCGCTCCGCCGGGATCAACGAGGCCCTGCTCTGCCTACGCCCCGCGGCACCAACAACGAGGCAGAGGACACCGCCGGCTCCGCCGAGGCCTTGCCCCGCCGGCATTGAGGCGGAGGCCCTACTCCATCGAGGCCCCGCCCCACCAACAACGAGGCAGAGGACATTGCCGGCTCAGTCGAGGCCCCACCCTATCGGCAATGAGGGGGAGGATTTCCCTCGCTCCACTGAGGCACCGCCCCGCCAGCAATGAGACAGAGGACATCGCCGGCTCCATCGCGGCCCTGCCCCGCTGCCAACGATGCCGCGCCATGCAGAAAATGAGGAAGAGTAGAACATGGTAGGTCACCACCGCTCAGGTCCAAGTAAGGCCACTGCTGCTACCCTTCGGCTAAAGCCAAGCTAGGCGGGTTGACCATTGACGGCCGATTAGCTTCTTGGCGACGACGTGGAGTCGGAGAGCTATGTTGGAGAAGGATGCTGCTTCTACTTAACTAATGGTGTAGTTGTCTGACTAACACGTGGGCCCAACAGGCATCTGGGCCACATGTCAGTTATGCAACTACACCTGTAGTTAAGTCATTGAAGCTCAGTCCATTGGAGAATAAGCTTCTGTTCGGCTCAGCCGGACACAGGTGGGTAGCTTCGGTTAATTAATTATACCTCGAGCGCACACCATTTTAGTTGAAGAATGTATGAAATGTAATGAAATCCGGCATGTTTATATGAAATCCGACTGTGTCTGAAAGAATTTAGTTTGATTAGTTCGAATTCTTGTATCACTGGCATTGGATGAACATGCAAAATAATACGTACTAGCATTATTCCCAGGGTGATCACCTCGTTTGCAGCAGTTTCACATGTACTCGCTCCGGTGCTTTTTAGTCTGCATAGAAGTTCTGTCTGCAGTCAAAGTATCTCTACTTTCACAAATCTTATAGAAAATAGTATGAACTTTCACTATGTGCGAAGTAAAAAGGAACAGAGGGAGTACAAAGAGTTTGAGCAACTTTTTAGTGTTCTATACATTGTAATCAAACACACAGGTCTGGAAATTTATAGAGAACATTCAAAACAATTGATGATTATGCATCTCAGCGATTCACATGTCAGAGCCAATATTTACTTCACAACTAAATAATAAAGAAAAATCGATCGACGCTTCTGACAACAAAGGGCGTCCCATTCGAAAATAACAAATGCATGTCTTCTTGCTAACATCAATGAGAAAAATTTGACAAGGTTGTCCCTTTCCAAAATGTCAAATGCTTGTTATTTTGCGTACATCAATGAGCAAACTTTGATATGGTTTTCCCATTCCAAAATATCAAATGCCTATGATTGTGGAATGGGCAGTTTTGCCAACAGTTCGGACATTGACATGGCACCTCGTGCTAAATAAACCAGCTGTTCTTTTTGTGCAGTTCCACCAAAATCAACCAAATTCGCACGTAGCTTTTATGATTTCGCCCTTATATGTTGCAACGCCTTGAACTTATCGACACCTCCTTTCTTGTGGTGGAAATGAATTATTCAATGTATTCATGAACATTTTGTGCAGTTCCCATTGAAATCAAGCTGAGCACCCCTGTTTGCACAAATACAAAAAACTGATTAGTATAAAGCAAATTGTACTATTAATTGATAGTTTAAACAGGCACCTACATGGTCCATGCAGAGAACACTTTTAAAAAATGGAGCTCACCAGAAAGAATCGTAGAACAACATTGTAGTAGCACATCACAGCAAAAAAATGGAGATCTGTCAGTCCTTCTGAGCTGAAGTTAGTTTGGTCTTGTGGGGAGTATTGTAACCATCCTTCAACCGCTCCTTCTGATGAGAAGATAGGCAGGGCTTCTTCATCCTGGCATAATCGGAACTAGTCACTTCATGTACTCCATATTCTTCTTCGGAGGAGGATGATCCTGTTGTGCAAAGACAAGGACAACCAAATGCTAGCATCCTTGTTTCCTCGAAAAAAAGGAAAGGAAATCCTTAAAACAACACAGATGAAGCGCTTCTCAAGGACAATACCACTTTCTCATGACAGTATCTAAACAGTATCACAACACCAATATAGATGACAAAGCTCAATCATATGGATGAAATCCGTGGGCGAGTACCAACCTTTCTCAGGAGACTTATTGTGTAGAGCATAGATCAAGCACTTCTTCGGAACTATCTGTTGCTATCTACTGTGGTTGCCATGCTTATTATATACCCCTCAGTTAGTTTAATGTTTCCAACATCTTCTTGTGCAGTTCCACTAAACTATATGGTATCTTCAAAGATCTTGTTTGCACAAGTAGAGGTAATTACATATTACATTAAGAGTAGCATCAAATCAGTGGCAAAAAAATTTCTCGTTCCAGCCATAGCAATAAATTAAGATGCAAAACTATCATTACTTGTGTCATCACAGTCCAGTGCTTCATTACAGCACCGGGAGTTGATTTTTGTTTTCCTTCCGCTTGTTCTTCCCCTTCATCACTTGGTTCAATAACAGACAAGCTTTGCCTTGAATGTAAGATTTGGCATGTCAATTAGGGAGCACAAGTATAGCACTAAACAATGGCATTAATTTTCTGATGAAAGTGGCAAAATACAGACCAACAGTTGTGAAATATCCTTATCTTACCTCAATGGGATATTACGGTGCACATACAGATTGAAAGTCTTGTCTACATTTGTGCAGTTCACTCAAATCAAGCAACATTACCGTACAAGTAGCACAACATATGAAAGCACACTGCACAATCATGTGAAAAAAGGCTAGTACTGACCTCTCATGACGCGTAATTCAAACAACTCACAAGAAGATCTGAACCAAATTTGCCAACACCGATAGGAAGTAAGATCTCCTCTTGTGCAGTTCCACTAAGATCAAGCAATCAAGCAACGTTGTTGATGTGCCATTTTGGTTGAACTGCACAAAACACTCTTAAAACAAAAGTGTTTTGTGTAGTGCAACAAAAGGTCACAATAGCAATGAGGTGAAGTAGATATACCTGTTTACACAGAGGTGCAAAGAAAACAACTAGTTGTCAATAACGGTGGATGACACAGAAGCCAACAAAAAGAAGCATCTAACTTATCTAAATGGGAAGGGATGCAAGACAATAGAATTTCTCAAACGGTGGCATTGATTAATATTAATATAGAGATTATATTAACAATAAAATTCGTTAAACATGTAATTTGCTTTTAACTGTGGCATTGCATTAGTTTTCCAGTGGCATTATTAGAGGGTGTTTGTTTACATGGACATTTTGGTGTAGGGACTAAAAAGAACTCCGGGTCAGTCCCATCTAAACCGAACAGGAGGGAATTTTAGGGACTAAAAGTGGGCATTTGGGACTAAAGAAAGAAGACCCCGAGGGAGGGTCTTTGTGGGACTTTTTCCAATAGTTGCCCCTGCCCCGCATCGCACCTTGTCTCTATTAGTTCATTACTAGGGGTAACATGGTCTTTTAGCATGCCATTTAATAACCTCTATTCCATGTTTAGTCCCTTGAACCAAGTAGGTAGGGACTAGGGCCTTAGATTAACAACAGCTAAAGAGTTGCACGGGACAGTGGACGTACCAGCACCATGTGCATCTACCGATGCATGAAGGGTGATGCACATTCTGTTGCAACAAAGAACAAACAATCAAGGAGCATATTTGTGTTGGTCCTAGTTTTGTTATCTTTAGACACCTTTCCCTATGTGAGTGCAACAAATCTAGTCTTGCTCAAACTCTACAGCCTTGTCCCCCAAAACAAAAGATCAGTTCATTACAGATGTGCAAACTGCGTTTGTCATTGTTTTCCCTTTTCGACCAACATAGGTGCTGGATATCCAGTCTGTACTAGTACTTTCCCCCCTTCCTTTCCTCTTTGAACCACGTCCTAGATTCATGCTATACAACTTTCCCTACTAGTTTCCCCCATTCCTTTTGATGAGGACATCAATACAATTGTTACACCCACAGCCCCTGCTGCTATACATACTGGACTAATTACTAGAGCTCGTGCACGCCAACTAAATTACCAGGTACTTTCGTTTCTTGGTAATGATTCTAATGTTCATGAGAATATGATGCTGCCTAAATTGGATACATTTGTTTTGCTTACAAATGAAGGGCCTAGCTTGGAGAAGGATGAACATTGGAGCAAGAACAAGCATGGAGATGATGGCATGCGCAAGGGGAACAAGAACGGAGTTACAAGTGATGATTTCAGGACTTTGAAGCCACCATAATGGGTGCATGAAGCCTTGGACGAAATATACAAGATGCCACTTCATAAATTTCGTCCCGAGGCTATTTTAGGTGCTGCGTCACCTTATTATTGGGCCAGGCCCATGTAATTTCGAAATACATAAGTATAGGCTATTTTTAGAGTCCGTATGTGTGGGGAAACAAGAGATAGGGTTGATTTCGGACCCCTCCACCAAGGGCCACGAAATTCCCCCCCTCTTCCGCCATATATACAACCCTTAGGGCATCGTTTAGACTTTGGGTTTTGTTTAGATTAAAAGTTCGCCATAGCTGCAACTTCGCGTACTTCGTTTGTGTTCAACGACCAGACAAAGGCGTCACAGAACCCCACCTTGATCAATAAAGCTTTCATCTTATATTCGCAATATCCAGATTGCAATCTTAGTTTCTTGCTTGTTCTTCGTTTGCTCGCAGGAAACAGACCCTCGTGGTCAGGTTGATCGTGCTCCGGCGTGGTCAATAACCTCTCGGAGTTGGTTTAGCGATTGCTAAGGCGCGACGTCCTCGCACGTTCGTAGTCGGATCGTCAAAGTCGACTTCCACCAAAGCGAAATCCACCATCTCATCGAAAGACGGGACACCTTTGCCTCTATCACTCTTTGCCTCCTGCTGTCACTAACATTTTGCAGGAGTTCGCTGACGTTTTTCCACAAGACGTGCCACCGGGATTACCGCCTATTCGAGGGATTGAGCATCAGATTGACTTAATTCCCGGTGCTTCACTGCCAAACCGTGCACCATACCATACCAATCCAGAGGAGACGAAGGAGATTATGCGTCAAGTACAAGAGCTTCTCGACAAAGGTTATATACGCGAATCCCTTAGTCCTTGTGCTGTTCCTATTATTCTAGTGCCGAAAAAGGATGGTACATCACGTATGTGTGTTGATTGTAGAGGCATTAATAATATTACTATTCGTTATCGTCATCCTATTCCTAGGCTAGATGATATGCTTGATGAATTGAGTGGCTCTACAATATTCTCCAAAGTTGATTTGCGTAGTGGCTACCATCAAATTCGTATGAAATTGGGAGATGAATGGAAAACAGCATTTAAAACTAAGTTTGGATTATATGAGTGGTTAGTCATGCCTTTTGGGTTAACTAATGCACCTAGTACTTTCATGAGATTAATGAACGAAGTATTACGTGCTTTCATTGGACGATTTGTGGTAGTTTACTTTGATGACATATTGATTTATAGCAGATCTTTGGAAGAACATTTGGAACATTTACGTGCTGTTTTTATTGCTCTACGTGATGCACGTTTGTTTGGTAACCTTGGGAAGTGCACCTTTTGCACCGACCGAGTATCTTTTCTTGGCTATGTTGTTACTCCACAGGGAATTGAAGTTGATAAAGCCAAGATTGAAGCTATTGAGAGTTGGCCGCATCCCAAAACAGTCACACACGTGAGGAGTTTTCTTGGCCTCGCTGGATTCTATAGGCGTTTTGTGAGAGATTTCAGCACCATTGCTGCACCTCTCAATGAGCTTACAAAGAAAGATGTGCCTTTTCTTTGGGGTACCGCACAGGAAGAAGCCTTCACGGTATTGAAAGATAAGTTGACACATGCTCCTTTACTCCAACTTCCTGATTTTAATAAGACTTTTGAGCTTGAATGTGATGCTAGTGGAATTGGATTAGGCGGTGTGTTATTACAAGATGGCAAACCTGTTGCATACTTTTCTGAAAAATTGAGTGGGCCTAGTCTGAATTATTCTACTTATGATAAAGAATTATATGCTCTTGTTCGGACTTTAGAAACATGGCAACATTATTTATGGCCCAAAGAATTTGTTATACATTCTGATCATGAATCTTTGAAACATATTAGAAGTCAAGCTAAACTGAATCGTAGACATGCTAAATGGGTTGAATTCATTGAGACTTTTCCTTATGTCATTAAACACAAGAAGGGAAAAGAATATGTTATTGCTGATGCATTGTCTCGCCGCTATACTATGCTTTCACAACTTGACTTCAAAATATTTGGTTTGGAAACCATCAAAGATCAATATGTGCATGATGCTGATTTTAAAGATGTAATGCAGAATTGTAAAGAAGGAAGAATGTGGAACAAGTTTGTTGTTAACGATGGATTTGTGTTTCGAGCTAACAAGCTATGCATTCCAGCTAGCTCCGTTCGTCTTTTGTTGTTGCAGGAGGCGCATGGAGGAGGATTAATGGGACACTTTGGCATGAAGAAGACGGAGGACGTACTTGCTACACATTTCTTTTGGCCAAAGATGAGACGGGATGTTGAGCGTTTTATTGCTCGCTGCACTACATGTCAAAAAGCTAAGTCACGACTCAATCCTCATGGTTTATATATGCCTTTGCCTGTACCTAGTGTTCCTTGGGAGGATATATCTATGGACTTTGTTTTAGGTTTACCTCGAACAAAGAAGGGGAGGGATAGCATATTTGTTGTCGTGGATAGATTCTCGAAAATGGCACACTTTATACCATGTCATAAAAGCGATGATGCTGTTAATGTTGCTGATTTGTTCTTTCGTGAAATTATTCGCTTGCATGGTGTGCCATATACTATTGTTTCAGATCGTGATACTAAATTTCTTAGCCACTTTTGGAGATGTTTATGGGCTAAGTTGGGGACTAAACTGCTTTTTAGTACTACTTGTCACCCCCAAACTGATGGACAAACTGAAGTAGTCAATAGAACGTTGTCTACTATGCTTAGGGCTGTTTTGAAGAATAATAAGAAAATGTGGGAGGAATGCTTGCCTCATATTGAATTTGCTTATAATCGTTCATTGCATTCTACTACTAAGATGTGACCTTTTGAAGTTGTGTATGGTTTCCTACCTCGTGCACCTATTGATTTGTTGCCTCTTCCATCTTCGGAGAAGGTTAATTTTGATGCTAAACAACGTGCTGAATTGATTTTAAAAATGCATGAGTTAACTAAGGAAAACATTGAGCGCATGAATGCTAAATATAAACTTGCTGGAGATAAGGGTAGAAAACATGTTGTGTTTGCACCTGGAGATCTTGTTTGGTTACATTTGCGTAAGGATAGATTTCCTGATTTGCGCAAATCAAAGTTAATGCCACGTGCTGATGGTCCCTTTAAGGTGTTAGAGAAAATAAATGATAATGCATATAAACTTGAGCTACCTGCAGATTTTGGGGTTAGTCCCACTTTTAACATTGCAGATTTGAAGCCTTATTGGGGTGAGGAAGATGAACTTCCGTCGAGGACGACTTCATTTCAAGAAGGGGAGGATGATGAGGACATCAATACAATTGTTACACCCACAACCCCTGCTGCTATACATACTGGACCAATTACTAGAGCTCGTGCACGCCAACTAAATTACCAGGTACTTTCGTTTCTTGGTAATGATTCTAATGTTCATGAGAATATGATGCTGCCTAAATTGGATACATTTGTTTTGCTTACAAATGAAGGGCCTAGCTTGGAGAAGGATGAACATTGGAGCAAGAACAAGCATGGAGATGATGGCATGCGCAAGGGAAACAAGAACGGAGTTACAAGTGATGATTTCAGGACTTTGAAGCCACCATAATGGGTGCATGAAGCCTTGGACGAAATATACAAGATGCCACTTCACAAATTTTGTCCCGAGGCTATTTTAGGTGCTGCGTCACCTTATTATTGGGCCAGGCCCATGTAATTTCGAAATACATAAGTATAGGCTATTTTTAGAGTCCGTATGTGTGGGGAAACAAGAGATAGGGTTGATTTCGGACCCCTCCACCAAGGGCCACGAAATTCCCCCCCCTCTTCCTCCATATATACAGCCCTTAGGGCATCGTTTAGACTTTGGGTTTTGTTTAGATTAAAAGTTCGCCATAGCTGCAACTTCGCGTACTTCGTTTGTGTTCAACGACCAGACAAAGGCGTCACAGAACCCCACCTTGATCAATAAAGCTTTCATCTTATATTCGCAATATCCAGATTGCAATCTTAGTTTCTTGCTTGTTCTTCGTTTGCTCGCAGGAAACAGACCCTCGTGGTCAGGTTGATCGTGCCCCGGCGTGGTCAATAACCTCTCGGAGTTGGTTTAGCGATTGCTAAGGCGCGACGTCCTCGCACGTTCGTAGTCGGATCGTCAAAGTCGACTTCCACCAAAGCGAAATCCACCATCTCATCGAAAGACGGGACACCTTTGCCTCTATCAAGTGGTATCAGATTTCCAGGTTGCTCGGTGAGATTTTACAGTTTTTCGTAGTTTAGATCGAGTCTGTTCTTCATACCTACAGTCCACGAAACAGCCACAAAAAAAAATTAGGGTTAGTTCATCATATCCGAACCAATCTGAGCCTTTGCATAATCTTTTTAGGGTTTTGCTTTGTTGAATTTGCGGTTGCATCGTCGTGTCTAGTTGCTGGTCTTAGAGTCTAGTCTTTTAGAGTTTCGAGTTCTGGTCATAAGTTGTCACGCCGCCGCCGCACCATCATCATCGCCCCTGCCATCTACCACCACCGCTTATCCGCCACCGCTCCGAATCCGTATCCATATACCACCACCGATTCATATACCACCACCGATTCACATCCATATCCATATACTACCACCGCTACCACCACCGCTGCCATATACCACCACCATATATCCACCACCAATCCGAGTTCCTTGCATATTAGGTTTGTTTTCGAGATCCATCTAGATTCCGATTCGTATTTCCTTGCCGGAGTAGGTTTCGGAAAAAAAAAATTCTGGCTATCCTATTTTTAGGTGTTTCTGAGTGTTTTGAGACAGGTGCCATTATAGGAAGTTTTTTTTTGACCCGTTTCCAGTTTTTGGGTCCGGACAGTCAAAAAAAAAAATTGGTCGAAAAAATTTCGTGCCCATCCTGTCAGTTTGAGCTAAGAAGAGTTTTGAGACACTCGCCATTATAGTGATTTTTCGCAAAAAAAAAGAGCACAAAAAAAAGAGCGAAAAAAAAAATTCAGAGTGTGCTTTTCCCTTGTTTACGTGCCGCGCCGTGATTTTGTTGGTGTTCTAGGCTCGCGTCTCTAGCACAGTCTAGCCTAGGACCAGCACAGTACCGTCGTTGAGCGTTTATTCAACTTTGCATCTCTGAATTGATTATTGCTGACCCTTTTTGCTACCATACTATAAGCCTTCCCAGCTCCACATACATCTACGTCGTGTGTTTGACTCTCCCTGGTAATCGCTCTATCCAAGCTTTGAGAGTTTTTGACTACAACGGTTGCCGATCACCGCCTGCTGCTGGGTAAGAACTGGTAAGAATTTGAGATTTGCTTGACGGATTTGTGATACACCACCACCACTTCTTAGTAGTCTGTAGGATCATATTCTTGTGTGTTTCTATTGCTGGTAACCATGCCAGGATCACAAGCCGACGAGATTGACTGGGAGAACTTATCGAACAAGGAGCTTCATGATAAGTTTCAGCAAATGATGACTGAACAGGTACAAGATGTGCTGAACAATTTTGAAGAGGCCATGGAGAAGATCACTGGCCTTGAGAAGACGTTCGAAACAAAGCTCGATAACAGATTTAATGAACTGCTTGCGCGTCTTCCACCACCGGCTGCACCTGTCGCACCTCTGCAACAACAACAACTACGCCCCCTTCCGAATCAGTATGGACGAGCACAGCGTGTTCCTATTGTGCCAGGACAAAATTCTGGTGCCGCTGTTACTGCTGTTGGTGTTTCTTTGGCTCCTGCTACTGCTCCTGCTGGTACCCAGGAGGATGATGAGTATGCGGGCGATTATGAGGATGAGGTTGATCAAAATCAGATCTACGAGCAGCCACCAGCGACACCACCAGCAGGTCGACCTCAGGTATATATTCGTAATGGTAGGCCTGCACCACCACCTCAGGTACGAGATGATGTCCATATTCCTAAACTGAAATTGAATATTCCACCATTTGAGGGTAGATATGTTCCTGATATATATCTTACTTGGGAGTTAGAAACTGAACAACGATTTACATGTTTACAATATCCTGAGGAGAGACGAGTTGCTGCTGCTGTTTGTGCTTTCACTAGTTTTGCATGTGTATGGTGGTCTGAACATTGTAGATTATATCCTATTCCAACTACTTGGGCTGCTTTGAAAACTGCTATGCGTACGCGTTGGGTTCCACCATATTATCAACGTGAATTGCTTCAAAAATTGCAGCGTTTAAGACAAGGAAAAAATTCTGTAGAAGAATATTATCAGGAATTACAAACTGGCATGATTAGATGTGGTATTGTTGAGGAGAATGAAGCTATGCTTGCACGTTTTCTGGGTGGATTAAATAGAGAGATTCTGATAGAGGCAAAGGTGTCCCGTCTTTCGATGAGATGATGGATATCGCTTTGGTGGAAGTCGACTTTGACGATCCGACTACGAACGTGTGAGGACGTCGCGCCTTAGCAATCGCTAAACCAACTCCGAGAGGTTATTGACCACGCCGGAGCACGATCAACCTGACCACGAGGGTCTGTTTCCTGCGAGCAAACGAAGAACAAGCAAGAAACTAAGATTGCAATCTGGATATTGCGAATATAAGATGAAAGCTTTATTGATCAAGGTGGGGTTCTGTGACGCCTTTGTCTGGTCGTTGAACACAAACGAAGTACGCGAAGTTGCAGCTATGGCGAACTTTTAATCTAAACAAAACCCAAAGTCTAAACGATGCCCTAAGGGCTGTATATATGGAGGAAGAGGGGGGAATTTCGTGGCCCTTGGTGGAGGGGTCCGAAATCAACCCTATCTCTTGTTTCCCCACACATACGGACTCTAAAAATAGCCTATACTTATGTATTTCGAAATTACATGGGCCTGGCCCAATAATAAGGTGATGCAGCACCTAAAATAGCCTCGGGACGAAATTTATGAAGTAGCATCTTGTATATTTCGTCCAAGGCTTCATGCACCCATTATGGTGGCTTCAAAGTCCTGAAATCATCACTTGTAACTCCGTTCTTGTTCCCCTTGCGCATGCCATCATCTCCATGCTTGTTCTTGCTCCAATGTTCATCCTTCTCCAAGCTAGGCCCTTCATTTGTAAGCACAACAAATGTATCCAATTTAGGCAGCATCATATTCTCATGAACATTAGAATCATTACCAAGAAACGAAAGTACCTGGTAATTTAGTTGGCGTGCACGAGCTCTAGTAATTGGTCCAGTATGTATAGCAGCAGGGGCTGTGGGTGTAACAATTGTATTGATGTCCTCATCATCTGTTTTTTTTTTCCCGAAACCTACTCCGGCAAGGAAACACGAATCGGAATCTAGATGGATCTCGAAAACAACCCTAATAAGCAAGGAACTCGGATTGGTGGTGGATATATGGTGGTGGTATATGGCAGCGGTGGTGGTAGCGGTGGTAGTATATGGATATGGATCGGTGGTGGTATATGGACACGGATTCGGTGCGGTGGTGGTAGATGGCAGGGGCGATGATGATGGTGCGGCGGCGGCGTGACAACTTATGACCAGAACTCGAAACTCTAAAAGACTAGACTCTAAGACCAGCAACTAGACACGACGATGCAACCGCAAATTCAACAAAGCAAAACCCTAAAAAGATTATGCAAGGCTCAGATTGGTTCGGATATGATGAACTAACCCTAATTTTTTTTGTGGCTTTTTCGTGGACTATAGGTATGAAGAACAGACTCGATCTAAACTACGAAAAACTGTAAAATCTCACCGAGCAACCTGGAAATCTGATACCACTTGATAGAGGCAAAGGTGTCCCGTCTTTCGATGAGATGGTGGATTTCGCTTTGGTGGAAGTCGACTTTGACGATCCGACTACGAACGTGCGAGGACGTCGCGCCTTAGCAATCACTAAACCAACTCCGAGAGGTTATTGACCACGCCGGAGCACGATCAACCTGACCACGAGGGTCTGTTTCCTGCGAGCAAACGAAGAACAAGCAAGAAACTAAGATTGCAATCTGGATATTGCGAATATAAGATGAAAGCTTTATTGATCAAGGTGGGGTTCTGTGACGCCTTTGTCTGGTCGTTGAACACAAACGAAGTACGCAAAGTTGCAGCTATGGCGAACTTTAATCTAAACAAAACCCAAAGTCTAAACGATGCCCTAAGGGCTGTATATATGGAGGAAGAGGGGGGAATTTCGTGGCCCTTGGTGGAGGGGTCCGAAATCAACCCTATCTCTTGTTTCCCCACACATACGGACTCTAAAAATAGCCTATACTTATGTATTTCGAAATTACATGGGCCTGGCCCAATAATAAGGTGACGCAGCACCTAAAATAGCCTCGGGACGAAATTTATGAAGTGGCATATTGTATATTTCGTCCAAGGCTTCATGCACCCATTATGGTGGCTTCAAAGTCCTGAAATCATCACTTGTAACTCCGTTCTTGTTCCCCTTGCGCATGCCATCATCTCCATGCTTGTTCTTGCTCCAATGTTCATCCTTCTCCAAGCTAGGCCCTTCATTTGTAAGCAAAACAAATGTATCCAATTTAGGCAGCATCATATTCTCATGAACATTAGAATCATTACCAAGAAACGAAAGTACCTGGTAATTTAGTTGGCGTGCACGAGCTCTAGTAATTGGTCCAGTATGTATAGCAGCAGGGGCTGTGGGTGTAACAATTGTATTGATGTCCTCATCAGTGTTCCTCTTGCGTTTGGCCAAACTGTTGGTGCTGCTGTTGATACTTCTGTGGCTCCTGCTGCTGATGCGGAGGAGGATGATTATGTGGGAGATTATGAGGATGAGGTTGATCAAAATCAGCACTACGTGCAGCCACCTGTACCACCACCAGCAGGTCGACCTCAGGTATATATTCGTAATGGTAGGCCTGCACCACCACCTCAGGTACGAGATGATGTCCATATTCCTAAACTGAAATTGAATATTCCACCATTTGAGGGTAGATATGTTCCTGATATATATCTTACTTGGGAGTTAGAAACTGAACAACGATTTACATGTTTACAATATCCTGAGGAGAGACGAGTTGCTGCTGCTATTTGTGCTTTCACTAGTTTTGCATGTGTATGGTGGTCTGAACATTGTAGATTATATCCTATTCCAACTACTTGGGCTGCTTTGAAAACTGCTATGCATACGCGTTGGGTTCCACCATATTATCAACGTGAATTGCTTCAAAAATTGCAGCGTTTAAGACAAGGGAAAAATTCTGTAGAAGAATATTATCAGGAATTACAAACTGGCATGATTAGATGTGGTATTGTTGAGGAGAATGAAGCTATGCTTGCACGTTTTCTGGGTGGATTAAATAGAGAGATTCAGACCATTCTAGACTATAAGGAGTATACTAATATCACTCGTTTATTCCATCTTGCTTGTAAAGCTGAACGTGAAGTGCAGGATCGACAAGCATTGGGGCGAACTAACTTTTCTGCAGGCCGACCTTCATCATGGACACCACGTGCATCTTCTACTTCAACTGCACCAGCACCTCCATCCGGTGCCACCTCCAGCCGTGATACAAGAAAACAGGCACAACCACCATTATCTGCCAAGAGCGCACCTGCGGGGCCTGCATCGCGTTCTTCTTCTTCCATGGCATCAACAGGGCACATAAGTGATATTATTGGTCGTCGTTGTAAGGGAGGAGGTCATTATGCGAGAGAATGCAAATCTCCGCGTGTGATGATTGCTACCGCGGATGGTGGATATGAGTCTGCTAGTGACTATGATGAGGAGACTTTGGCTCTTATTACACGTGAAGAACATGGTGGAGATGATTCTGATCATGAGACGCAATACATGGCTCCTGAAGACGCTGACAGGTATGAATGTTTAGTTGCTCAACGTGTTTTGAGTGTGCAGGTCACACAAGCTGAGCAAAATCAGAGGCACAATTTGTTCCATACCAAGGGAGTTGTGAAGGAATGTTCTGTGCGCGTCATCATAGACGGAGGGAGCTGCAACAACTTGGCTAGCATGGATATGGTGGAGAAGCTTTCTCTCACCACAAGACCACATCCACATCCTTACTACATCCAATGGTTCAACAACAGCGGCAAGGTTAAGGTAACACGTACTGTTAGTGTGCATTTTAGTATCTCTACATATGCTGATTATGTTGATTGTGATGTGGTACCTATGCAAGCATGTTCCTTATTACTTGGTAGACCATGGCAATTTGATAAAAATTTTGTACACCATGGTAGAAACAATCACTATACTCTTGTTCATAAGGATAAAAATATTACTTTGCTTCCTATGACTCCTGATTCCATTTTGAAAGATGATATTAATAGAGCTAATAAAGCACAACAGGAGAAGAATAAGAGTGAAAATCAGATTGTGGCAAAAGAATTTGAGCAACAAATGAAGCCTAATAATAAACCATCTAGTGTTGCTTCTGAAATTAAATTGAAAAGTGCATGTTTATTTGCCACCAAATCTGATATTGATGAGCTAGATTTCAGCAAATCTGTTTGCTATGCTTTTGTGTGCAAAGAGGCATTATTTTCATTCGAGGACGTGCCTTCCTCTTTGCCTCCTGCTGTCACTAACATTTTGCAGGAGTTCGCTGATGTTTTTCCACAAGACGTGCCACCGGGATTACCACCTATTCGAGGGATTGAGCATCAGATTGACTTAATTCCCGGTGCTTCACTGCCAAACCGTGCACCATGCCGTACCAATCCAGAGGAGACGAAGGAGATTATGCGTCAAGTACAAGAGCTTCTCGACAAAGGTTATATACGCGAATCCCTTAGTCCTTGTGCTGTTCCTATTATTCTAGTGCCGAAAAAGGATGGTACATCACGTATGTGTGTTGATTGTAGAGGCATTAATAATATTACTATTCGTTATCGTCATCCTATTCCTAGGCTAGATGATATGCTTGATGAATTGAGTGGCTCTACAATATTCTCCAAAGTTGATTTGCGTAGTGGCTACCATCAAATTCGTATGAAATTGGGAGATGAATGGAAAACAGCATTTAAAACTAAGTTTGGATTATATGAGTGGTTAGTCATGCCTTTTGGGTTAACTAATGCACCTAGTACTTTCATGAGATTAATGAACGAAGTATTACGTGCTTTCATTGGACGATTTGTGGTAGTTTACTTTGATGACATATTGATTTATAGCAGATCTTTGGAAGAACATTTGGAACATTTACGTGCTGTTTTTATTGCTCTACGTGATGCACGTTTGTTTGGTAACCTTGGGAAGTGCACCTTTTGCACCGACCGAGTATCTTTTCTTGGCTATGTTGTTACTCCACAGGGAATTGAAGTTGATAAAGCCAAGATTGAAGCTATTGAGAGTTGGCCGCATCCCAAAACAGTCACACACGTGAGGAGTTTTCTTGGCCTCGCTGGATTCTATAGGCGTTTTGTGAGAGATTTCAGCACCATTGCTGCACCTCTCAATGAGCTTACAAAGAAAGATGTGCCTTTTCTTTGGGGTACCGCACAGGAAGAAGCCTTCACGGTATTGAAAGATAAGTTGACACATGCTCCTTTACTCCAACTTCCTGATTTTAATAAGACTTTTGAGCTTGAATGTGATGCTAGTGGAATTGGATTAGGCGGTGTGTTATTACAAGATGGCAAACCTGTTGCATACTTTTCTGAAAAATTGAGTGGGCCTAGTCTGAATTATTCTACTTATGATAAAGAATTATATGCTCTTGTTCGGACTTTAGAAACATGGCAACATTATTTATGGCCCAAAGAATTTGTTATACATTCTGATCATGAATCTTTGAAACATATTAGAAGTCAAGCTAAACTGAATCGTAGACATGCTAAATGGGTTGAATTCATTGAGACTTTTCCTTATGTCATTAAACACAAGAAGGGAAAAGAATATGTTATTGCTGATGCATTGTCTCGCCGCTATACTATGCTTTCACAACTTGACTTCAAAATATTTGGTTTGGAAACCATCAAAGATCAATATGTGCATGATGCTGATTTTAAAGATGTAATGCAGAATTGTAAAGAAGGAAGAATGTGGAACAAGTTTGTTGTTAACGATGGATTTGTGTTTCGAGCTAACAAGCTATGCATTCCAGCTAGCTCCGTTCGTCTTTTGTTGTTGCAGGAGGCGCATGGAGGAGGATTAATGGGACACTTTGGCATGAAGAAGACGGAGGACGTACTTGCTACACATTTCTTTTGGCCAAAGATGAGACGGGATGTTGAGCGTTTTATTGCTCGCTGCACTACATGTCAAAAAGCTAAGTCACGACTCAATCCTCATGGTTTATATATGCCTTTGCCTGTACCTAGTGTTCCTTGGGAGGATATATCTATGGACTTTGTTTTAGGTTTACCTCGAACAAAGAAGGGGAGGGATAGCATATTTGTTGTCGTGGATAGATTCTCGAAAATGGCACACTTTATACCATGTCATAAAAGCGATGATGCTGTTAATGTTGCTGATTTGTTCTTTCGTGAAATTATTCGCTTGCATGGTGTGCCAAATACTATTGTTTCAGATCGTGATACTAAATTTCTTAGCCACTTTTGGAGATGTTTATGGGCTAAGTTGGGGACTGATAGAGGCAAAGGTGTCCCGTCTTTCGATGAGATGATGGATATCGCTTTGGTGGAAGTCGACTTTGACGATCCGACTACGAACGTGCGAGGACGTCGCGCCTTAGCAATCGCTAAACCAACTCCGAGAGGTTATTGACCACGCCGGAGCACGATCAACCTGACCACGAGGGTCTGTTTCCTGCGAGCAAATGAAGAACAAGCAAGAAACTAAGATTGCAATCTGGATATTGCGAATATAAGATGAAAGCTTTATTGATCAAGGTGGGGTTCTGTGACGCCTTTGTCTGGTCGTTGAACACAAACGAAGTACGCGAAGTTGCAGCTATGGCGAACTTTTAATCTAAACAAAACCCCAAAGTCTAAACGATGCCCTAAGGGCTGTATATATGGAGGAAGAGGGGGGAATTTCGTGGCCCTTGGTGGAGGGGTCCGAAATCAACCCTATCTCTTGTTTCCCCACACATACGGACTCTAAAAATAGCCTATACTTATGTATTTCGAAATTACATGGGCCTGGCCCAATAATAAGGTGACGCAGCACCTAAAATAGCCTCGGGACGAAATTTATGAAGTGGCATCTTGTATATTTCATCCAAGGCTTCATGCACCCATTATGGTGGCTTCAAAGTCCTGAAATCATCACTTGTAACTCCGTTATTGTTCCCCTTGCGCATGCCATCATCTCCATGCTTGTTCTTGCTCCAATGTTCATCCTTCTCCAAGCTAGGCCCTTCATTTGTAAGCAAAACAAATGTATCCAATTTAGGCAGCATCATATTCTCATGAACATTAGAATCATTACCAAGAAACGAAAGTACCTGGTAATTTAGTTGGCGTGCACGAGCTCTAGTAATTGGTCCAGTATGTATAGCAGCAGGGGCTGTGGGTGTAACAATTGTATTGATGTCCTCATCATCAATCCTCATGGTTTATATATGCCTTTGCCTGTACCTAGTGTTCCTTGGGAGGATATATCTATGGACTTTGTTTTAGGTTTACCTCGAACAAAGAAGGGGAGGGATAGCATATTTGTTGTCGTGGATAGATTCTCGAAAATGGCACACTTTATACCATGTCATAAAAGCGATGATGCTGTTAATGTTGCTGATTTGTTCTTTCGTGAAATTATTCGCTTGCATGGTGTGCCAAATACTATTGTTTCAGATCGTGATACTAAATTTCTTAGCCACTTTTGGAGATGTTTATGGGCTAAGTTGGGGACTAAACTGCTTTTTAGTACTACTTGTCACCCCCAAACTGATGGACAAACTGAAGTAGTCAATAGAACGTTGTCTACTATGCTTAGGGCTGTTTTGAAGAATAATAAGAAAATGTGGGAGGAATGCTTGCCTCATATTGAATTTGCTTATAATCGTTCATTGCATTCTACTACTAAGATGTGCCCTTTTGAAGTTGTGTATGGTTTCCTACCTCGTGCACCTATTGATTTGTTTCCTCTTCCATCTTCGGAGAAGGTTAATTTTGATGCTAAACAACGTGTTGAATTGATTTTAAAACTGCATGAGTTAACTAAGGAAAACATTGAGCGCATGAATGCTAAATATAAACTTGCTGGAGATAAGGGTAGAAAACATGTTGTTTTTGCACCTGGAGATCTTGTTTGGTTACATTTGCGTAAGGATAGATTTCCTGATTTGCGCAAATCAAAGTTAATGCCACGTGCTGATGGTCCCTTTAAGGTGTTAGAGAAAATAAATGATAATGCATATAAACTTGAGCTGCCTGCAGATTTTGGGGTTAGTCCCACTTTTAACATTGCAGATTAGAAGCCTTATCTGGGTGAGGAAGATGAACTTCCGTCGAGGACGACTTCATTTCAAGAAGGGGAGGATGATGAGGACATCAATACAATTGTTACACCCACAGCCCCTGCTGCTATACATACTGGACTAATTACTAGAGCTCGTGCACGCCAACTAAATTACCAGGTACTTTCGTTTCTTGGTAATGATTCTAATGTTCATGAGAATATGATGCTGCCTAAATTGGATACATTTGTTTTGCTTACAAATGAAGGGCCTAGCTTGGAGAAGGATGAACATTGGAGCAAGAACAAGCATGGAGATGATGGCATGCGCAAGGGGAACAAGAACGGGGTTACAAGTGATGATTTCAGGACTTTGAAGCCACCATCATGGGTGCATGAAGCCTTAGACGAAATATACAAGATGCCACTTCATAAATTTCGTCCCGAGGCTATTTTAGGTGCTGCGTCACCTTATTATTGGGCCAGGCCCATGTAATTTCGAAATACATAAGTATAGGCTATTTTTAGAGTCCGTATGTGTGGGGAAACAAGAGATAGGGTTGATTTCGGACCCCTCCACCAAGGGCCACGAAATTCCCCCCTCTTCCTCCATATATACAGCCCTTAGGGCATCGTTTAGACTTTGGGTTTTGTTTAGATTAAAGTTCGCCATAGCTGCAACTTTGCATACTTCGTTTGTGTTCAACGACCAGACAAAGGCGTCACAGAACCCCACCTTGATCAATAAAGCTTTCATCTTATATTCGCAATATCCAGATTGCAATCTTAGTTTCTTGCTTGTTCTTCGTTTGCTCGCAGGAAACAGACCCTCGTGGTCAGGTTGATCGTGCCCCGGCGTGGTCAATAACCTCTCGGAGTTGGTTTAGCGATTGCTAAGGCGCGACGTCCTCGCACGTTCGTAGTCGGATCGTCAAAGTCGACTTCCACCAAAGCGAAATCCACCATCTCATCGAAAGACGGGACACCTTTGCCTCTATCACCTTTCCTCTTTGAACCACGTCTTAGATTCATGCTATACAACTTTCCCCACAACTTTCCCCCCTTCCTTTCCTTTTTGAACCACATCCTAGATTCATGCTATACAACTTTCCCTACTACTTTCCCCCATTACTTTCCTCTTTGAACCACGTCTTAGATTCATGTTATGCAACTTTCCCCACTACTTTCCTGTTTGATCCAACACCTAGATTCAAGTGAAGAAGCAGAAAAATCCCACATGCAGCTAGAGCAATGCATGTGGAATAAGTAAATTATACCTTAAGGTTCTTGGGGTGTGGTTCGGTGGGTAACCGGAGGCTGTTCAGCCCACACTATGTACGGCGGCAAAGAAGAATGGGTCGGAGGCCCTCCCGTGCCGCCGCTGGGTGAAAGAGAAGAGTTACGCCCATAGTGGATTCCCTCCCTCACCGACAGCGACAACGTTAAGCCTCCCTCCCTTCCCAGCGACGGATCCTGCGGGCTCTTTGACCAGCAGTGAGGGGAGAGAGAGAGAGGCCAACGAAGTCTTGTTTAGATCTGGAGAGGGTGAGAGAGTGTGAAGATAGCAACTACAAGCGCCGAGGCTCCAGCATGTATATATACTTGAGAGAGAGTGTGAAGAGTGCAAACCCTTGAAAACTAGCACCGAGGCTGCAGCGTATACGTGATGAGGTGATTATACGGTCACTACGAGATCGTATAGCTCCATATCCATCCATTTGGACCAGTCAAAGAATCCTCCTGGCACCGCCCCAGATCACTTTCTCTCTCTGTAATGCGGGGCCTACCTATCATTGGGTGGAAGAAAGAAGTCGAACAGAAACAAATTTATGCTCAAGTGTAGTTATCAAACCCGAGACATCAAGTTTGATGAGCGAACAGCCTAACCAGCTACACCACCCTCCCGTTATGTTCAACGAGAGGAAAATAACCTTTTATACATTCCTGCATTCGTTTGACAAGCATGCCGTGTTTTTTTTGCGTGGGAGTCATTGGGATTTAAATCATAATCATGTCATGTGGCTTTGTTGGTAAGACTATCCATAGTGGGAGTAACATAGGTGTTAACATCACACATCTTTAGGCAAAATAGATGATGTGGTGTGTAATTAATGAGGAAAGAGAGGCATGCAGTAACTTATCTAGTTACTGTAACATCACAGATACCAAGAGAAAATGAGTCTACAATGTAATAAATGACGTGTTGCATGTGACTAGTCTAAGGTCTTTTGGGATTTAAAGCATTGTTGGTAGTACAGAAATAATGCAGCCTTAGTCACCTTACCTCTCTCCATGTAGTACGTTGGGTTCCACCAGTCAGAGGGTGAAACAAACAAATTAATAAGAAAAATTAAAAGCGTCGGCGGTGTATCTTACCTCACACATCTCGCTACTACTCATGAACACTTTCCAATTGATCCTTCTATTCGCTAATGTACTATTTTAAGTGAATCCTTATTATAACATGCACACAATTTTGGGAACTTGTATTCGACCTAAGTCAGTGTGCCACCGTATCTCGTACTACTCCGTCCGTCTAGGTGTAATAAGTCACGTTAGAAGGTGCGGCGGGACCATGGTGCAAGCAGATTGGAGGAGAAGGAGAAACTTGACCGGTCCTTCCTCCAATCAAAGCCTTGATTTCTGTCTCTAAATGTAACAATTAATCCTAACAACTAAGAGATGCCATTTTAGCTACCATGCAGGGCCACATATTAACTCGCATGCAAGCCGACTTTGATTTCTTGACTGATCAATGCATAGTTGCGCTCCATGCATTGGGTTTCCGGGGGAGATAACAAGGCAGAGTAAGCAGCATTTGGTTACATTGCTTAGGCTGGTCATAGTGGTGAGTAACTTGGACTTGTAGCATGCATATGTTACTAGTCTATGTTACTACTACCTTCGTCCTGGTTTATAGGTCCCCTTTGTAGTTTGTGCCAAATTTTGACCAAAGATTTAACTAACAAAATGTTAATGCAAGTCAACAAAAATTATATCGTAGGATCCGTATTTGAACATAGTTTTCAATGATATAATTTTTTATGACATGCATGAACACTTTGTTAGTTCAATTTATGGTCAACATTTGACACGAAATATAATGGGGACCAATAAACGAGGACGGAGTTAGTACATGAAGTTTGCCGTTTGAAGCGAGCCGATCTAGATCTCCTGAGCTAGCAAGGTTTTTCTAGCCCAACCAAGCTAGCTAGTCCACAAAAGCTAACTTATTTTAATAATTCCAAACGCCTAACCTTGCCAGGCTAGGCTATAAGCTGTTCTTGCTAAGGATCCATACGCTCCCTAAGTAACAACGCTCGCTAGGAACGAGGCCAGGACGGGATTGAGTTGTGAAGTTAATGCACGACACCTAAACATTTTGGGAATATCTGATTTTCGTAAGATGACTTAACACCTAGATGGAGGGAGTACTACTCCTTAGTCCAGGTTTGATGGAATATTCATCACCTCTTCTCTTCTTGTATGTACTCCATTTGTATCTCACTTCCTGTGGCTTCGCACTCACACGATATTCCTATTCTATGAACCTGTGTGTGCATGTGCATGCGTGTGTGTGTGTGTGTGTGTTTCTGTGTTTAACAACAAGTGTGTGTTAGAGAGAGCGACACATTGACGTATTCCTACAGTGAGATGGTGTGTAGTCTATGATTTAGCCGTGAGAGTCGGTGCATCCTCTCGTTTCTGGGCATCCGGTAGGGATAGGCGGACAGCTGCCACGGCCGCTCCTGACCATCCTGGCCCAACCAAAGCCCCTCCATCCCACGCGCGCACTTCCCGCCCGAAATGGTCAGCGCCGCTCCAAAGAATCATTGTCGCATTCATGCCCGGGCAGAGCGGATGCGACCTCTCACTGGCGCTTGCGTTGAAGGGAGAAGCGGATTCAAGAGTGATGGTTGCTTCGTCCGTCCAACTTACTTCTGGGTCTATGTGATTTGACGGCTCAGTGGTCATCATTACTGAGGTGGTAGGACTGTTGGATGTCCCACGCTTTCAGCGAAAGGAGGTACTACTAGATTAGAATTTTCTCCATTCTTACAGCAGAGGAGTGTGAGAGCAGTGAAAACACGCAGGCTCAGTGATTACATGGCCCACCTCACACTGTCACCATATTTTCTGGACACCGTGCGACACCTCACTCTTTACATAGTACTAGTATAGTACGTAATTTAATTTATCAGCAAGATAAATTTGTACAATGCTATGAAGCTTCCAGCTTCTGTTTCATGTATCTTGCGTCCAAGGTTGCCCGTTGCAACATTTCATCAAATACAAAGGAGACTAACATGCATGCTATTGCATCTCAATGATTGACAGATCATAGCCAATATGTACTCCCTCCGTTCCAAAGTAAGTGTCTCAACTTTATGCAAACATTAGTACAAAGTTGTACTACTACTAAAGTTGACACTTATTTTGGAACAGATATAACTAAAGAAAAAAACGATCCATGCAGCCCCTAGCCCTTGAACCGTAAACCCTAACCAGGCTTTAATTTTCTGGCAACGTTGGAGCTTCCGAAGAGATGAAGTTTGCAACCCTTTGACCATCGGATCATTTTGTGCAGTTTCAGCAAAATCGAGATGAGCATCCCTGTGGCAAAGAAATTGAAGAAGCGTGATTAGAATAAGATTACTGGGACTAGTTGATGTGACATAAACTCATCACAAATACAGTATGTAGAAGCCAATAGAGGTATGTGCGGGGAAAAGAAGTACAGAAATATCCAGATGGAGTGATGTGGGAAGCTGTAGCAGTGGTGCAAGCCGGATGTAAAGGGAGTTGTACCTGAGGAATGTCGGGACGTAGCTCAACATAGAGGAGGGAGTCAGCAACTGCCCATGTCGCGGCAGTGAGTAAGGGATGAATGCAACCTCATCGGCTTTGTGAGAGAGAACGACGGGGACCCCTGATCGGGACATGCCGACAGTGGGTTTTTGTTGTCGGTGATGGCAACCGCATCTACACTAAGCATCCAGCCCTTCCCCCGGCGGACATGATCTACCGGGATGTTAGAGTTGTGGCCATAGTCATTTTGTGAGAGAGAGTGTAAGAGAGAAAACGCAGCAAGCAATCGTGTAGGCTCGTCTTGCCTATGTATATAGTGGAGCGGTTTTCTTTTCTCTCCATATGAACCTATCTATATTGCATACGTGCCACCGAAGAAAAAAACTTTATTTATAAATGACACGGCACCTACTACTTGTTCTCCTATAAACCTTGTGCTTGGAATCTCCAAAATATTAACCCTGCGATTGGCTCTTCGCCTCTTTGGGAAGTCGATCAATAATGGTACTGTAGTATATATCATTCTGGCTATATGAGACCGAATTAATTGCCGCACGTCCACCATGTGGGTGAGGGTCGAGGGGCGAGGGAGAGTTCATACTATTACGTCCATTTCAATATGGACTACATACAGAGCAAAATGAGTGAATCTACACTCTAAAATACATCTATATACATCAATGTTTGGAGTATGTACTAGTACTTCATATTGAATCTATTAAAGGACATATATTCCAAACAATATGATAATCTCTCTAAACAAGGTAGGGATGAGGAGTAAACGACGGAGTAGTAAAATTTTCTCCTTGTCCTGTGATCAACCACGCGCTTGGGCCAGGGAGCGGGCATAAGGCGTACTAGTAAGCAAGCTTCACCTCATCCTGCAAGCCACCGTGCCCGTTGGCGGGGGAGACGGCGTACTAAGAAATCTTCTCCTCGTTCTGTGAGTTGACGGGACACATCAAAACTATTCTAGTGTATAGAGCCTTGCCTCTTAGGTAGAGGTAGGAGCAAAGCTCACCTAAGAATGAGCTATCATATTTGCTTCCCCTAGAAAGAAGGTGGAGGTGGTCTATTTAAAGTCTAAGCCACGAAGGGGTAAGTGGGAGAGGATACATGAGGTGAAAACCCCCTTCACTACGCGCAGGCAAGCCGGTAGTACCGGTCATGTGGCCGGTAGTACCGCTGGGAGCTTATGCGGGGCGGTAGTAGCGGTCAAGTGGGGGCGGTAGTACCGCTGGGAGTCCAGACGCTGGTTCTTGAGGTGTATGCCGAAGGGACAACGGTTGTTCCGGTCATCGGGGCGGTTGTACCGGTCTATTGGCAGAAACCGGTACAACCGGTGTAGCACCGGCCTTGCACCGCTCAATCAAAGAAGGTGGGCCCGTTGTTGGGCGGTAGATGGCCGGTTGTTCCGCCCGGGCGGTAGTTCGGCGGTTGTTCCGGTCCTTCTGGGCTGGGAAGATTTCTCTTCTTCCTTTCTTCCATGCTTCTCTCGCAGGTGGTGTACTTGTACACTTGCACTCACACTCCTCCTCGTCCATGGTGTTCCGACAATACCTATGTATGCACACGAGAGGAGTGTCAAGTAGTATAGCATCCTCGAAGGGGTCAAGTGAACATGTGTAAAGGAGAAGATTCACCTTTATGTATGACAAGTAGAGGTTGTACGTGTCACTTGCCAAATGAACTCTTGACATGGTGATGTCCGTAGGATGCTCCGCATCACTCTCTCTACTCACGAGACTTGGCTACTACCTCATAGGGACACTCTGTGTGTGATCAGGTACTTGGAGGAGAGCCACGGGACAGCTACACCCAATGGCCAAGGTGGCAAGGACACCAAGCATGGACATCAAGAAGAAGGGCCATTTGGGAAGCTACACACACCGGACGACTGGCCGGGCCCGGACGTCCGACCCCTGGGAGATGCTATAGCCGAGAGAAGGAAGGCAGGACAGAGCTACAGGCCATGGACGACCGGCCCAGCCCGGACGTCTGACGACTCCCAGACCCACGAACGACCGACGCCCTCGGACGTCCGGCAGCTGGGCACTCGAGAGGATATTAACGGAAAACCGAAGCCACCGGACGACCGGATGACCAGCACCCGAGCCGAGATTACGGAAGTCCGACATCTCCGAACATCCGGACCGTCCCGAAGGTCCAAACAACCGACGTCTTCCGGACGTCCGACACCGGAGGGACCGCAGCCGCAGGCCGAAGCCCTTGTACCCCTTCACTTTGACCCCATTTGCACTACGACTATAAATAGGTCTCCCCCACCTCCTAGCTAGGGTTAGCATTGTGATAGCTCGTTTGAGATAGAGCATTGCTCATCCATACAGGATCTACTCCACGTGAGGGACCATGCCTCTTCGGAGAAGATCCATTCGGATTCAAGGCCTCCATCCGAAGAAGACAATCAAGACCTCCTCACAGAGAAGAACGGTTACTGTTGTATCTTCCCTTTGTTGACTTTTAATCATGTGTTACCTTATGCTTTCGGTGATCTAGCCCTTATGTGATGAATTACTTGTCGGTTGAGTATTTCTCTCGTTCCTCGCCGTGTTTTCCCGTAGGATCCACTGCAAACGTGAAAGATCGGCCCCATAGGGTTCCGCCCTACATCATGTTGGTATCATGAGCCACGTTGATCACGTTTTTGAGCCCCTACCCCGTGTTTTCTAGCTTGATTTTCTTGTTTTAATCCTAAATCCGAAAATTCCCCACCAAAATTAGCCCCAATTTTTTTTTGTGATTTGTCTGTGAGTTGAAATTTTGTTGGATTTGGTCCATGGATCTGAGTTGCTATGTGTGGATCTAGCTTTCCTCACTGTCGGTGTCAAAACTGGTGGATCTCGGGTAGGGGGTCCCAAACTGTGCGTCTAGGCGGATGGTAACAGGAGACAAGGGACACGATGTTTTTACCCAGGTTCGGGCCTCTAGATGGAGGTAAAACCCTACTCCTGCTTGATTAATATTGATGATATGGTTAGTACAAGAGTAGATCTACCACGAGATCAGAGAGGCTAAACCCTAGAAGCTAGCCTATGGTATGATTGTTGTTTGTCCTATGGACTAAAACCCTCCGGTTTATATAGGCACCGAAGAGGGTTAGGGTTACACAGAGTCGGTTACAATGGTAGGAGATCTACATATCCGTATCGCCAAGCTTGCCTTCCATGCCAAGGAAAGTCCCATCCGGACACGGGACGAAGTCTTCAATCTTGTATCTTCATAGTCCAGGAGTCCGGCCAAAGGTCATAGTCCGGCCATCTGGACACCCCTTAAACCAGAACTCCCTCAGTAGCCCCTGAACCAGGCTTCAATGACAACGAGTCTAGCGCGCATATTGTCTTCAACATTGCAAGGCGGGTTCCTCCTCCGAATACTTCATAGAAGATTTTGAACACAATGATAGTGTCCGGCTCTGCAAAATAAGTTCCACATACCACCGTAGAGAGAATAATATTTACACAAATTCAATCTGCTGACGTACTCCATGGCATGACATCACACCACGGCCAAGCCTTTATTCGAATCGTTTTTACTGTCCCACCTCAGCGCGTTTAGCGAGGCGGTTTCCTTGGCACGTCTTGTCAAAGCAGAGGTTGTGTCCCCTTATTCCGAGATTCTCATCAATATGGGCGTGGGTAACCCAACCGCGCCATTGATTACGGCGCTTGGGAGATAAGCGAGTTTTACCAGGCTGGTGGGGACACATAGCTTCGTCCGTCCATATAAGGGGATAAGGATCCACCTTTTACCTACGCCTTCTTCCTCCTTTGCTCATCCATTTCCGCGCACTCGAGCTCCAGCGCCCAAGTCCGCACATCCCACCTCAACCTTCTCCAGCCATGTTCGGAGCGGGAGGCAAGTGGATGGTCTCCTCCGTCACGGAGGGGCACATAAAAAGCTGTGGAAGGCCGGATACTTGTCCAACGACATCGCGCATCGGCTCCCCAACAAGGGGCAGCTCATCCCCACCCCCAGGCCCCATGAGAGGGTGGTGTTCCTCACCCACTTCCTCAGCGGACTAGGTTTTCCACTTCACCTATTTGTCCGGGGGCTCATGTTCTACTACGGCCTGGATTTCCATGATCTGGCCCCAAATTTCATCCTCAACATCTCGGCGTTCATCGTCATGTGCGAGGCCTTCCTCTGCATCCATCCCCACTTCGGCTTATGGCTGAAGACCTTCAATGTCAAGCCGAAGGTATTGGGCGTCCGCCAGGCGGAGTGCGGAGGTGCCATGGTGGGAAAGATGGCCAACGTCCTATGGCTCGAGGGCTCCTTCGTGGAGACCATAAAGGGGTGGCAATCGGGATGGTTCTACATCACCGAGCCGCGTGACCCTAAATGGGCAGCGACCCCCGAATTCCGATCTGGCTTCCCTACACGGCTCACCTCTTGGAAAGAGACGGGCCTGACATGGGGTAATTCGGAAGAGCTGACCAGACTCCAAACCTGCATCCTAAACCTGGTGAACAAGAAGCTCAAGCTTGTCAACGTAGTCCAGGTCATGCTCATCCGCCGGATCCTCCCATGCCAACAACGGGCCTTCAACTTGTGGGAGTTTGATCTGGCACAACACCAAACCTTGAGCAGGCTCTTCGACACTACGTACGAAGATGCCTGGAAGGTGCTGTTCAAGGGCACCGAGGCTCCCGCTTCCGCTACCGAAGATCGTGGATTCAGCTCGCAGGTCAAGCCAGCGAGTTAAGCTATTTTACCCTTTACAGGACACTTGTTTTTCATAGTTTGACTCTATGCGGGATCTAAACTCCCATTCCTTTCATAGTACTGGCAAAAGACGTCCGGGCAGGTTAACTGTCCGGCTCCCTTGGCAGAGGACCCAGCGGACGCCCGATTAACGGGGCTGCTAGTTCCGGCACCTCACGTGGTGCTGGAGAAGAAGGCCAAGAAGAAGGCCACGGGAACTCGAAGGAGTTCCCGGCGCCAGGTGTTGTCACACTCATCGTCCGATGACTCCGAGGCGGACTCCTCCCGCGAAGATGAGGAGGAGGAAAAAGAGGCCTCTCCCCCAGCGGGGGGAGAGAAGAAAAGGAAGGCCGCCCCAACTGGGGAGGCCGGAGGGTCCAAGAAGGGAAGGACCCTTCCTCCGGACAACTCCACCAACGCCAACAACGGCGAAGAGGAGTGGCCACCGAGGGCTAAGCCCCTGGCGAAATCATAAGTGTCTGGGTACCAGAATAACTCATGGCGTTTCATTTGTCGCACAGAATCTCCTAACACCGAATATAACCCTGCAGCCCGCCCAAGGACGGGCTCGACGCTTCAACGAGCGGCTCCCTGGATTCGTCGGACGTGAATAGCACCTCATTTCCGGCTGCCTCCTCTCCTCGCGCTGTGGATGACACCGAGGTGGGGTCCCAAAAGGGGCCCAGCCAGGAGGAGGAGGTCCAGGAGGCACCGCAAGGCAACCTCCCGGACTCCAGACACAAGGGGGATAACACCCCAAAGGGCTCTAAGTCCGGCCCTGGGCCGGACTCCGCACCGGAACCTTCAGTGGTTCCGGAGTCTGGCAGGCGGCCCCTTCGTAAGAAGGGCAAGACTGTGACACTGGTGACCTCCGTCCAACCAGAGGCACCAGATAATTTGCTGGAGGCGCTTAACGGCGCCTCCATCGACGAGGAGCACCGCACTATTATGAGTGTGGTGATCCAGAAAGTTCAATCCGCCAAGAGCGGGCTGACTAAAACCTGTGCTAGCCTTCTAACAGGCTTTGAGGTATGTATTTAAGATATGTAAAAATATTACCGCATAGACAGTAGCCCCTGATGCTCAGTTTGGTGTTCGGAAAGAAAAGCCGAACTAAGGTTCTAAAAAGAAGTACGCAGGAGTCTAACATAAGTATGTCAATATGGGGAATGCAGGCTGCGCTGCTAACCTGTGCCGCACTGACTGCGGAGGTCAATGCATTGAAGCAGAGCCTCGAGCAGTCCGAAAACGAGCTCGGCCTTGCCAAAAAGCAGCTCGAGGACAAGGAAGGTAAGTAATACCTTATGGAAGTATATAAAATATGTGGTTGCAAAAAATGACAGGAATAACGTGAGTATTGCAGGGGCCACGAACAAGGTGGCGACCCTGAAGGAAGCGGTGTCCAAGGCCGAAAGCAATGCGGCCGCGGAGCGCACCGAGCGAGAGAAGCAGGAGGCGCGGGTGGCGGAGGTGCGGCAAGAGCTCCAGGCTCTCGGGGAAAAACACGAGAGTTTGGAGCTTGACTCAAAGACTCGAGAGTCCGAGCTCACCTCGGCCCTTGAGAGCACCAAAGCCGCTAAGGCCGAAGCCCAAAAAGCCCTCCAGGAAATTGAAGCGATGAAGAAGATAGCGGCGGGTAAGGCATTCTTTATGCAAAGCAGTCACGTGAAAGTGAATTACTTGTTACTTACCCGAATCCGGAGCTCTCCAGAAGCATTCGCAAATCTGCCCCACAGTGTGTCCGATGCTGCCGCGTTATACCGAGCCGAGGAGGGGAGCTTGACGGAGAAGGTGTTCTGGTCTTAGTATGCTAAGGCTGGACTCCCGGTGCCCTTGAGCGACCATCTGAAGCAGCTGGTCGAGCTCCATAAGGTGGCCGAACAGGCCATGAAGGGCCTCATAGTTCGGTTGTGGCCTAAGGAAGCCATGCCTGGGAGCTACTTCGCGCTGGTGAGGCGGCTGGTGGACACCTGTCCATGGATTGAAGTCATCAAGCGCTCCGTCTGCATCAAAGGTGCCCGTAGGGCCCTTGCCCGTGCTAAAGTGCACTGGGGCAAGATGGACGCTGAGAATCTTGTGACGGACAGACCACCGCCGGGCAGGGAGTATCACAAGCCCAAGATGTATTATGAGGGTGTCCTGAAGGGTGCCCGCCTTATAGCGTGTGAATGCTCCAAAGATGTAATTTTTGAGTAAAGTCGCATTTGTTATCCTATACGCTGAAAACTTGTTCATATGCGCTAAGCAATGCTTGTGAATTTAAAATATTACCTTCTGTGCGGGCGTTTATTAAATTTGAGAGATGGCGAGTCGTCGGCTTCTTGCCCCATGCCATGAGTGCTGGGGTGTTCGGGATAAACTTGAGCGCTCTTTTTCCCATTCTTGGGTCCTTAGAGGGAGGCGCTCAACGCAACGAACAAGGCAACCGGACTATAACGCTTGAACACTCTCACTTAGCCATAGAATTCTATAATTTTAAATTTTGGCGAAGCCCCTAGTATTCGGAAGACCGAATTCGGGGCGCTATCCATGCCTGTGTCGGACAAAGCCAACTCCTCGCTCTAAGCGGCATATGTCTTTAGGGACTCGAAAACCTCTCGAACAGCAACCGGCTCTCGCCCTATCATGACGGTCAGTTTTAGCTTTCTCCATTGAGGTGCTTAACCCAACTCAACCGGGGCACAATCGCAGTGGTTCTCCCAGCGCTACCTTAGCCGATATAACGGAACGTAAGGTACCAAAACATGGGAGCCGGGCAAACCCAACTATTGACCCAAGACATGATTCGAAGCCGATGCATATAATGCTATAAGTTCGGGGTGCCACACTTGTGAAAGTGTTCGGACTTATCACACCATATTTTGGGGTACTTAAGCCCCTGGTGTATTTGGTCGTACCAAAGTGTACGGGTGCAACATGTCATAAATGAACATATATGGATAGAAAAAGGAATGCAATTATAGAGAAAAGCTATGCATTGTTTATTCAAAAAGGCTGCGGTAAAAGCAGAACGATACAAATAGTGCGATAAGCAAGGGACGGGATGATTTGTGAAACAAGTATACTGCTCGTTATAGAGACCACCTGGACACTCGACGTAGCTTTCCGCTTCCCTAGCTATTTCATCGTGTGTTCGGCGATTTTACTGCCGGACAGGGCTTCTTGAGAATGGAGTCCTGAAGAGAAGGAAAAAAAAGAATGACACAATATGCAGCCCCTGGCGCGGTTGAGCCGCATTCTGGGCCTGCCGTGGTCGCGCCCCTCCCCCTATGCCCATGGTATTTCTAGAGCGTAATTATGTACGCGTAGTGCTGGTTTCGCAATTTCGCGAGGGCTGGGGTTGGGGCCGCATTTCTACGCGAGCTCGGAATGTGTCAGGTGGTCTTGTTGTAGGTTACTTCGGGCGCTCTTAACGGTGTCCGGACGTTTAATAGCCGGACTCGAGAATTGCCTTGAGAGGCTCCTTTGTACTTCCGCTGCGAGGGCTGCCATATGCTCCTCCATTCGGAGAGAGCGTTCGGTGTTCCCGTTGACCGTAATGACTCCTCGAGGGCCTGGCATCTTGAGCTTGAGGTATGCGTAGTGCGGCACCGCATTGAACTTTGCAAATGCGGTTCGTCCGAGCAGTGCATGATAGCCTCTGCGGAACAGGACTATGTCGAAGATTAACTCCTCGCTTCGGAAGTTATCCGGGGATCCGAAGACCACTTCAAGTGTAACTGAGCCTGTACAGTTGGCCTCTACACCTGGTATGATGCCTTTAAAGGTCGTCTTTCTGGGTTTAATCCTTGAGGGGTCTATGCCCATTTTGCGCACTGTATCCTGATAAAGCAGGTTCAGGCTGCTGCCGCCGTCCATCAGGACTCTAGTGAGGTGAAATCCGTCAACGATTGTGTCTAGAACCAATGCAGCGAATCCGCCATGGCGGATGCTAGTGGGGTGGTCCCTTCGATCAAAAGTGATCGGGCATGAGTACCACGGATTGATCTTTGGGGCGACTGGCTCCATCGCATATACGTCCCTTAGTGCATGCTTCCGCTCCCTTTTGGGTATGTGGGTTGCGTATATCATGTTCATCGTCCGCACTTGTAGGGGGAAGCCCTTCTGTCCTCTATTGTTCGGCGGCCGGGGCTCCTCCTCATTGTCGCTATGCAGCCCCTTGTCATTGTTTTCGATATTTAACTTGCCTGCCTGCTTGAACACCCAACAATCCCTGTTGGTGTGGTTGGCTGGTTTTTCGGGGGTGCCGTGTATCTGGCACGAGCGATCGAGTATTCGGTCCAAATTGGACGGGCCCGGAGTATTTCTTTTGAATGGCTTTTTCTGCTGACCGGGTTTAGAACCTCTGAATCCGGCATTGACTGCCGTATCTTCAGCATTATCGCCTTTAATGCGGCGCGTGAGCTTGTTGCGATGCGACCTGCCGTTGCTGTCCTTGGTATACGAATTACCAGGGCTCTTGGTCATGTTGTTACTAAGAGCTAGCCAGCTGTCCTCTCTCTCGCAAAAGCGGGTCATGAGTGTTGTGAGGGCTGCCATGGATTTCGGCTTTTCTTGTCCTATGTGCCGGGCAAGCCACTCGTCGCGGATGTTATGTTTGAAGGATGCAAGGGCCTCTACATCCAGACAGTCGAAAAATTGATTTTTCTTGGTTAGCATGTCCAGAATTGTCTGGCCGATTCCTCTGGCTGCTGAATTATGTGGCTTAGGTCATCGGCGTCTGGTGGTCGCACATAAGTGCCCTAGAAATTGTCGAGGAATGCGGCTTCCAGGTCTTCCCAACAACCAATTGACTCTGCTGGCAAGCTATTAAGACAATGCCGAGCTGGTCCTTTAAGCTTGAGTGGGAGGTATTTGATAGCATGTAGATCATCACGGTGGGCCATGTGGATATGAAGGAGATAGTCCTCGATCCAGACCGCAGGATCTGTTGTGCCATCGTATGATTCAATGTTTACGGGTTTGAAACCCTCAGGGATTTGATGATCCATCACTTCGTCTGTGAAGCATAGTGCGTGTGCGGCGCCTCTGTATTGGGCTATATCACGACACAGCTCAAATGAGCTTTGTCTACTGTGTTCGGCCCGGCCGGAATTGCCATATCCGGCGTGACGGTTATCATCACATATGGTGGGGCGCCCATGCGATCTGTAGATCGATCTTGTTTGCCTTGCCTTGTCCTCCAATATATCCAGCAGGTCTGGTGCATTTCCCCGCGCCTTGGTATTTTTTGAGCGGCGCTGGGGTGCGGCTTGAGTGGAGGGCCGAGAGGCCTCTCTGTCGCGGCCAAGATGTGGCCGGTCGGCCGTATCATGCGCTGGTGATGTATGTTTAGGTGCTTCCTCCTCTAATCGGGGTAGCAGCCTGCGTTTTGGGTAGCTCTTGGTGGGGCGTTCGAGTTCATACTCTTCGGCCGCAAGGACTTCAGTCCATCTGTCAGCTAGGAAGTCTAGGTTAGCTCTAAGCTGTTGCTGCTTTTTCTTGAGGCTGCTTGTCGTGGCCATAAGCCTGCGTTTGAAATGCTCCTGTTCGACGGGATCCTCAGGCACGACAAATTCGTCGTCGTCGAGGCTTGCCTCGTCTTCGGAGGGAGGCATGTAATTATCATCCTCTACCTCTCTGCCTGCCACTCTCTCATGAGGGCTGGCTTCTCCATCCTCCTGCACTGAATCCTGCTGGAGGGGGTTGTCTTCGGCACTGTTCGGGGTGTTATTATCTCCCGTGCCAGAATCACCGATTTTGCTGTGGCGGGATTTAGAGCGGCACCGCTGACGCCGGCGCTTAGGCTGTTTCTTGGAGGGGTCATCCTTCGTTGTTCCATCACCATTCCCATCTTTTGGGATGTCCACAATGTAAATGTCGTATGATGAAGTGGCCTTCCAGTGCCCTGTAGGCGCTGGTTCTTGGTCGTCTCCTGCATCGTCGTCCATACCGTTGATGTCTTCGGAGTCGAAGTCAAGCATGTTGGTTAAATCATCGACAGTGGCTACGAAGTGGGTGGTGGGTGGGCTTTAAATTTCTTTGTCGTCCGCATCCCAACCTTCCTGACCATAGTCCGGCCAGGGCTCTCCTGATAAAGAGAGAGACTTTAGTGAATTCAGGATGTCACCAAAGGGCGAATGCCGAAAGATGTCCGCGGCTGTGAACTCCATGATCGGCGCCCAATCGGATTCGATTGGCAGGGGCGCGGAAGGTTCGAAGTCCGGAGAGGAGTCCGCAGCCTTGGAGTCACGAGCTTCGCAAAGGACAGGGTTGGTGTACGGCTCAATCACCGTAAAGATCACAGCCCCCGAGGCGGTGTCTAGGCACCCATCCTCGATCGGCACAGTTGGCTCCGAGCTAAGGGTTGGAGCGAACACTTGTGCAACCTCCAAGGCACTGTCTGGCGGCAGAGCTAGATCATTCCCATCAAGACAGTGTCGCGCGCTTGGCTGTGGCTCGAATCCGTCAAAGATCAAGTCTCCGTGGACATCAGCCGTATAGTTCAAACTTCCAAATCTGACCTGATGGCCAGGGGCGTAGCTTTCAATATACTCCAAATGGCCAAGCGAATTGGCCCGTGGTGCAAAGCCGCCGAATACGAATATCTTTCCGGGGAGAAAGGTCTCACCTTGGACCGCATAGTTGTTGATGATCGGAGGAGCCATCGGGCCTAAAGATGACGACACAGAGGAACTCTCAATGAAAGCACCAATGTCGGTGTCAAAACTGGTGGATCTCGGGTAGGGGGTCCCGAACTGTGCGTCTAGGCGGATGGTAACAGGAGACAAGGGACACGATGTTTTTACCCAGGTTCGGGCCCTCTCGATGGAGGTAAAACCCTAGTCCTGCTTGATTAATATTGATGATATGGGTAGTACAAGAGTAGATCTACCACGAGATCAGAGAGGCTAAACCCTAGAAGCTAGCCTATGGTATGATTGTTGTTTGTCCTACGGACTAAAACCCTCCGGTTTATATAGGCACCGAAGAGGGTTAGGGTTACACAGAGTCGGTTACAATGGTAGGAGATCTACATATCCGTATCGCCAAGCTTGCCTTCCACGCAAAGGAAAGTCCCATCCGACATGGGACGAAGTCTTCAATCTTGTATCTTCATAGTCCAGGAGTCCGGCCAAAGGTCATAGTCCGGCCATCCAGACACCCCCTAATCCAGGACTCCCTCACCGACCCTCTCCACCCTTTTCAATCCACAAATCCGCTCGATTTTGACCTCACCATCTTCTTCCTCCCCGAAATCGCGCAGTTCATCCCGTGCCCGAACAGGCACCGGACGACCGGACCCTGCCGGACGTCCGACGATCAGACGACCGTGACCCTCGGACGTCCGTGAAACTCTGACGAAACTAAAAAATTTAGTTCAGCTAGCACCACAGCCCCACCTTCCACCACATCTTCCAAACCCATATACTCCATCATGCCCAATACCTCCAATGACGATTTTGACACGTTTTGATCTTTGAGATTTTGAGTTGTGGATCCCGTGTCCTATTGTGTTTCGGCTATATAGGTACGGTTCGACATCATCATCACCGCGCTCATCTTCGCAAGGGTCTCATCATTCGCCAAGGACGGTAACATCGACAACATCTTTGTCATACCTTGCAATTGCATTGATACCCACATGGCCTTACTTTTGCATAGCTTAACCATCGAGACTAGCCGTTGAGTATTGTCGGCAACGTGACTTGTGCACATTACTGATCATACTACATAGCATACATACCATACCATAGTGGTGCATACCTTGGCATCAACTTGTGTGTCACAAAGTTGTCATCGCATACACAATTGCTATCTTGATTTCTGAAGTTTTGCATAAGAAAAGAGCTCAAAAGTGAAAGAGCCACCCAAGCTTTTAAGCAAAGAGGAAAGATAAGCAAAGAACTTATGAGCAAGAACCATAGCATCATACAACATTAAGATTGTCATATCGGATCATCTTGGATCATAGCACCGAAATACCATACATATAGCATACTTGGGATCAAGGTCGTTGCATTTTTGCCTAGTAGGTTGTGCACAAGTTCCGTATCCGCCTATTGTGCAATCGTGCTAGCGTCTCTCATGTATTGTGCAACAAGAGCAATTTCGTGGATTACACATTTTGGCTCACTTTTAGTTTGCACAATCCCACTTATCTATTTGCATGTGTGTTTTTGTGTACCATTATTTGCTTGGTCTACTTGTTGCATTTGCAAATTTGTGAATCATTTGCAACATTATTGAAGCTCACTTACTATTGCATCAAATTTTGTGCCACCATCCTAACCAAGCTCCACCATAAGCTTTTACTTGTGTAGGTGTGAGAACCGACAAGGATTGGTACCAATAGTGCTATTTCATTGTCTGCATTTGAGTGAACTTGATTCATTGTCAACATCGGTCAAGGTACATTGGTATAAGTTCTTCTCTTTCTACCACTCACATTTTGCTTGGAATGATGGATAGGTTGAGTACTTCTACCAACCCACTCTTCATCGAGCAAGACGACGACATGTCATCATACGTCACCAAGAGCCACCTCTTTGGTGCACAAAGAGCGTTGCATCAAGAGCAGCAAGCAATGAACGACTACATCGACAATTGATGCGGAGCATCCCTCGCTCATCCCCATGGACGTGTTTACATCTCCCTCAACACCACTTGGACCCATGACAAGAGCTAGAGCAAAGGCTATCGAAGATAAGGTGAACTCGCTCCTTTCCGAACTCCCTCTCTCTACTCACGAGACTTGGCTACTACCTCATATGGACACTCTGTGTGTGATCAGGTACCTGGAGGAAAGCCATGGTACATCTACATCCATTGGACAAGGAGGCAAGGCTACCAACCATGAAGGTCAAGAAGAAGATCTACCGGAGAAAACTCCATCCACCGGACGACCGGTCGGGACCGGACGTCCAGCGCCTGAAGCCCCAGCTGTCACATCCCAGCCAACGCAGGCCCCAGCGAGCGGACGTCCGGCCCGGACCAGACGACCGACCACACTCTCCAGCGAGCAGACGACCAAAGTCACCGGACGTCCGACACCCCCCAACAGAATGGATATTAATGGAAGTATGAAGATTCCGGACGACCGGCGCCCCCTTCACAGAACGCATCCAGCGGACGTCCGACGACACTGGACGTCCGGACCCTCGTGAGCCACCGGATGACCGGTCCCCAGCGGACGTCCGATACCTGTCTGCGCACAGTTTCGGGCCGAAGCCCATGTACCCCTCCACTTCGCGCCCTTTTGCACTAAGACTATAAATAGGCCTCTCCAACCTCCTAGCTAGGGTTAGCACTGGATTAGCTCATATTTGTGTGAGAGCCTTGTGCATCCACTTGGATACTTCTCCTCGGAGTTCACGACCTCTTCGGAGAAGATCCCCCAAGCGGATTCAAGACCCCTTTTTAGGGAAGACCATCAAGACCTCCTCACGGAGAAGAACGGTTCCTTTGTATCCTTACCTTTGTTGATTGTGGATCATGTGTTACTCTTTGTGTTCGGTGATCTAGCACTTGTGTGATTGATTCCTTGTCGGTTTAGTGATTCTCTCTCATTCTCCCTGTGTTTCCCCTTTGTGCTTCCGCGTGTCCTTCGTGATTCCCCGTAGGATCCACTCCAAACGTGAAAGATCGTCGCCATAGGGTTCCGCCCTACATCATCTTGGTATCATGAGCCACGTTGATCACATTTTTGGAGCCTCTACCCCTCTTTTTCTAGCTTGATTTTGTTGTTTTCGTCCTAAATCCGAAAATTCCCCACCAAAAGTAGCCCCAAATTTTTTTGTGATTAGTTGGTGAGTTGAGATTTTGTTGGATTTGGTTCATGGATTTGAGTTGCTACGTGTGGATCTAGCTTTCCCCACCCTCCCCACCCTTTTCCATCCACCAAACTGCTCGATTTTGACCTCACCATCTCCATCCACCCCGAAATCTCGCAGTTCATCCCGTGCCCGAATCTCGCCCAGGCACCAGACGACCGGACGGCCGTAAAAACCGTACGTCCGTGAAACTCTGACGAAACTGAATTTTTCAGTTCGGCCACCACCACAACCCCACCTTCCACCACATCTTCCAAACCCACATACACCACCATCCTCCCCTATACCTCCGATGACGATTTTGACACATTTTGGTCCTTGAGATTTTGAGTTGTGGCTCCCGCTTCCTATTGTGTTTCAGATATTTATGTACGGTTGGACGTCATCATCACCATGGCTCATCTTCGCAAGGGTCACATCATCCGCAAGGACGGTAACTTCGACGACATCTTTGTCATACCTTGCAATTGCATTAATACCCCACATCGCCTTACTTTTGCGTAGCTTATCCATCGAGACTAGCCATTGAGTGTTGCCGGCAACGTGACTTGTGCACATTAGTGATCATACTCCATAGCATACATACCATACTATCGTGGTGCATATCTTGGCATCAACTTGTGTGTCACAAAGTTGTCATCGCATACACAATTGCTATCTTGGTTCGTGAAGTTTTGCATGAGAAAAGAGCTCAAAAGTGAAAGAGCCACCCAAGCTTTTAAGCAAAGAGGAAAGATAAGTAAAGAGCTTATGAGCAAGAACCATAGCATCATACAACATTAAGATTGTCATATAAGATCATCTTGAATCATACCACCCAAATACCATACATATAGCATACTTGGGATAGAGATCGTTTCATTTTTGCCTAGTAGGTTGTGCACAAGTTCCGTATCCGCCTATTGTGCAATCGTGCTAGCGTCTCTCTAGTATTGTGCAACAAGAGCATTTTCCTGGATTCCACGTTCTGGCTCACTTTTGGTTTGCACAATCCCATTTATCTGTTTGCGTGTGTGTTTCCGTGTACCCCTACTTGCTTGGTCTACTTGTTGCATTTGCAAATTTGTGAATCATTTCCAACATTATTGAAGCTCACTTACTATTGCATCAAATTTTATGCCACCAACCTAACAAAGCTCCACCATAAGCTTTTCCTTGTGTAGGTGTGAGAACCGACAAGAATTGGTACCAATAGTGCTATTTCATTGTCCACAATTGAGTGAACTTGATTCATCATCAACATCGGTCAAAGGTACATTGGTATTAGTTCTTCTCCTTCTACCACTCACATTTTGCTTGGAATGATGGATAGGCCAAGTACTTCTACCAACACACTCTTCATCGAGCAAGACGACGACATGTCATACCAAGAGCCACCTCTTTGGTGCACAACGAGCGTTGCATCAAGAGCAACAAGCAATGAATGACCGCATCGACAACCTCGCCACCGACTTACGACTCTCCAAGCAACGTACACGAGACTACTTCGAAAACAAGCTCGACACACACAAGCAAGAGAACGATGCAAGAATGGACGAGATCCACGCCTTGTTGGTGAACCGGCCTCCTTCTACGTCGTCATACTCAAGACGGAGCCACTCAAGTTGACAATCCGACGACTCCTTCTCCGGCTCAAGTACACCATCATCGACCATTCTTTGATGAGCCGCGCGTCAAGACCGTCAAGCATCTCGAAACCCACTACACGTCAAGCATTCAGAAGAGCAAGCCGATGAGCAAATCCCTCGTCCTCAATCAAACCAAGTCGCTTTTGCTCAAGCTCAAGAACGACAACGACTACGGCGCCAAGAGGAAGAACGAGCGCGTCTACACCAAGAACAACAAGACGCCGAGGCTCAACGTCTTCAACAACAACAACGAGAAGCACAAGCTCTTGAGGCGGAACGTGCCCTTCAAGAATCAATTCGAGCTATCGCCAACCGCAATCGCGAATGGCGCAATCAAGAGGAAGCCCTTCGAGAAGAAATCCAAGAGAGGAACTATCAACCGCGTGTGCAACGTCAAGTCCCTCAAGCTACTCCACAAGCTCGTCAAGCTCCACCTCAACCTCAAGGTCAACAAGAGCAAGTTGATAATGGACTTCCTCCACGCCAAGAGCAACATGAGGATGATTACCCTCCACGTCAAGGGCATCATCATCACCATCGCCAATAACACAATGAAGAGCAACGCTATGGCAAGCTCAAATTCACAATGCCCAAGTTCAATGGAAGCAATGATCCCGAAGAATACCTCTCATGGGCATTGAAGGTCGATAAAATCTTTCGTTTGCACAACTATGAGGAAGAGAAGAAGATCGCTATGGCATCACTTGAGTTCCAAGACTATGTGCTCATATGGTGGGAACAAGTCCTTGAGCGCCAAGAAGCAAGAGGTGAACCTCCAATCACCACTTGGGCTCAAATGAAGGATGTCATGCGATCACGTTTTTTACCAACCTACTACAACCATGATCTCTTCAAGAAGCTACAACTCCTCAAGCAAGGAACAAAGAGTTTTGAAGAATACTACAAGGAAATGGAGATAGCCATGATTCGAGCCAGTGTCACGGAAGATGATGAGCAAACAATGTCACGATTTTTTAATGGACTCAATCATCCCATCAAGAAGATCGCCGACTTCCAACCCTACTCCAACCTCATTGAGCTCGTGCATCAAGCTACAAAGGCGAAACGTCAAGTGCAAGATGACTTCAAGTACGCCAAGTACTCATCCAAGACCTACGGCTTCTCCAATAACCAAGCTTCAACAACTACTCCAACTTCGACATCAATCAAGCCTTCTCCAAGCAACGACAACAAGTCAAGTTACAAGAAACATTCGTCAAGTTCAAGTCGTCTTCCTCCTACTACAAGCAACTTCAAGCCGTGTGCTACTTCATCTACTCCGACTGATGAGACCGTCAAGACAAGCTCCTTCAAGTGTTTCACTTGCGGCGGCCGAGGCCATAAGTCCTATGAATGCACAAACAAGCGCACCATGATCCTCAACGACGATGGCACCAACGACTCAATGAGTGAAGATGAAATGGAAGCTATTGAGCAAGTGGCCATGCATAGACGAGTAAATGAAGATGAAGATGATCAAGTCTTTTGTGATGAGGATTCGAGCTCCGCTCTTGTTGTCTCCAAGGTCTTGACTCTTCAACATCAACAAGAAGAAGACCAATGATGCCACATCTTCAACACAAAGGCCTGCATCAATGGAAGGTCCGTCAAGGTCATCATCGACGGAGGTAGCTGCCACAACTTGGCAAGTGAAGAACTATGCTCCAAGCTTCAATTGGTCAAGAGGAAGCACCCGCACCCCTACAAGGTTCAATGGCTAAGTGACTCCGGCACTATACGAGTTGAGCATACGGTCCAAGTATCCTTCAAAATCGATGCATATGAGGACACTTTGGAGTGTAATGTGGTCCCAATGACCGTTTGCCACCTCCTTCTTGGTCGACCATGGCAATTCGACCGTGGTGTCTTCCACAACGGGCATACCAATCACTATAGCTTCAAGATGAAAGGGAAGGAATATGTGCTATGACCTATGTCTCCTTGTCAAGTGATAGCCGACAAGCAAGCCACCCACCATAGAGAGAAGAGTGAAAAAGAGATCCACAAAAAAGTGAGTGAGAGCCACAAGCCAAACTTGAGTGCCTCTTCGCCTAGAGAGAAAAACCTCATACTATTCGCCACAAAAAGTGAGATGAGAGAAGTGTGTGAGAACCCATCGAGTGTGATACACTTTGTCGTTGTGTGCAAGGATGGAGAACCAAAAACTAACACCCTTCACGAGCTACCTTTGGGTTTTCAATCTATTTTGCAGGAATTTCAAGATGTTTTCCCCCATGAGCTACCTCTGGGTCTACCTCCTCTGCGAGGCATTGACCATCGAATCGACCTCATACCTGGAGTGCCACTTCCAAACAAAGCTCCATACCGTGTCAATCCCGAAGAAACCAAGGAGATTCAATGGAAAGTACAACAACTATTCGACAACGGTCATGTATGTGAAAGCTTAAGCCCTTGTGCCATTCCCGTTATACTTGTACCTAAGCCCGATGGAAGTTTTCGCTTGTGTTCTGATTGTAGACCTATAAATTCTATCACCGTTCGCTATAGGCATCCCATTCCTCGCTTAGATGATATGCTTGATGAACTTAGTGGAGCCAACTTTTTCTCAAAAAATTGATCTTAAAAGTGGCTATTATCAAATCCGCATTCAAGAGGGTGATGAATGGAAAACTGCTTTCAAAACGAAATTTGGCTTATATGAGTGGTTAGTTATGCCTATGGGTTTATCGGAGGCTCCCGGTAGTTTTGTGCGTCTCATGTGTCGGGGGAAACTGATCCACGAACACCTATGGGGCCGGTGGACCGGGCCCCTTTCAGTTC